>NW_027665359.1:52500-243841 GCF_963924005.1 Protomyctophum bolini | reverse complement strand
TACATAGTTTTCAAGTTACAGACTAAGCTAAGCAAAAGTGAACCAGGCCTTTTTACTGTGAAAATGGCACTTTGGGACTGTGAAAGTGACATTTTGGCCCTGTTGTCCCAAACTGCCCCAGCACTTCCCACATTGCTCAAAGTGGGCTAGCTTTCATCCCAACACAGTTTATAGGGCCATACGGTACATAGTTTTCAAGTTACAGACTAAGCTAAGCAAAATGAATCTTTTTTTTTTTAACTGTGAAAATGGCACTTTGGGACTGTGAAAGTGACATTTTGGCCCTGTTGTCCCAAACTGCCCCAGCACTTCCCACATTGCTCAAAGTGGCTAGCTTTCATCCCAACACAGTTTATAGGGCCATACGGTACAATAGTTTTCAAGTTACAGACTAAGCTAAGCAAAGTGAACCAGCCTTTTTACTGTGAAAATGGCACTTTTGGGACTGTGAAAGTGACATTTTGGCCCCGTTCATTCCCTGTTGTCCCAAACTGCCCCAGCTCTTGCCACAATGCTCAAAGTGGCTAGCTTTCATCCCAACACAGTTTATAGGGCCATACGGTACATAGTTTTCAAGTTACAGACTAAGCTAAGCAAAAGTGAACCAGGCCTTTTTACTGTGAAAACGGCACTTGGGACTGTGAAAGTGACATTTTGGCCCTGTTGTCACCCAAACTGCCCCAGCACTTCCCACATTGCTCAAAGTGGCTAGCTTTCATCCCAACACAGTTTATAGGGCCATACGGTACATAGTTTTCAAGTTACAGACTAAGCTAAGCAAAAGTGAACCAGTGCCTTTTTTACTGTGAAAACGGCACTTTGGGACTGTGAAAGTGACATTTTGGCCCTGTTGTCCCAAACTGCCCCAGCACTTCCCACATTGCTCAAAGTGGCTAGCTTTCATCCCAACACAGTTTATAGGGCCATACGGTACATAGTTTTCAAGTTACAGACTAAGCTAAGCAAAAGTGAACCAGGCCTTTTACTGTGAAAAATGGCACTTTGGACTGTGAAAGTGACATTTTGGCCCTGTTGTCCCAAACTGCCCCAGCACTTCCCACATTGCTCAAGTGGCTAGCTTTCATCCCAACACAGTTTATAGGGCCATACGGTACATAGTTTTCAAGTTACAGACTAAGCTAAGCAAAAGTGAACCAGGCCTTTTTACTGTGAAAATGGCACTTTGGGACTGTGAAAGTGACATTTTGGCCCTGTTGTCCCAAACTGCCCCAGCACTTCCCACATTGCTCAAAGTGGCTAGCTTTCATCCCAACACAGTTTATAGGGCCATACGGTACATAGTTTTCAAGTTACAGACTAAGCTAAGCAAAATGGAATCTTTCTTTTTTTACTGTGAAAATGGCACTTTGGGACTGTGAATAGTGACATTTTGGCCCTGTTGTCCCAAACTGCCCCAGCACTTCCCACATTGCTCAAAGTGGCTAGCTTTCATCCCAACACAGTTTATAGGGCCATACGGTACATAGTTTCAAGTTACAGACTAAGCTAAGCAAAAGTGAACCAGGCCTTTTTACTGTGAAAATGGCACTTTGGGACTGTGAAAGTGACATTTTGGCCCTCGTTGTCCCAAACTGCCCCAGCACTTCCCACATTGCTCAAAGTGGCTAGCTTTCATCCCAACACAGTTTATAGGGCCCATACGGTACATAGTTTTCAAGTTACAGACTAAGCTAAGCAAAAGTGAACCAGGCCTTTTTACTGTGAAAATGGCACTTTGGGACTGTGAAAGTGACATTTTGGCCCGTTCATTCCTGTTGTCCCAAACTGCCCCAGCTCTTGCCACAATGCTCAAAGTGGCTAGCTTTCATCCCAACACAGTTTATAGGGCCATACGGTACATAGTTTTCAAGTTACAGACTAAGCTAAGCAAAAGTGAACCAGCCTTTTTACTGTGAAAATGGCACTTTGGGACTGTGAAAGTGACATTTTGGCCCTGTTGTCCCAAACTGCCCCCAGCACTTCCACATTGCTCAAAGTGGCCTAGCTTTCATCCCAACACAGTTTATAGGGCCATACGGTACATAGTTTTCAAGTTACAGACTAAGCTAAGCAAAATGAATCTTTTCTTTTTTACTGTGAAAATGGCACTTTGGGACTGTGAAAGTGACATTTTGGCCCTGTTGTCCCAAACTGCCCAGCACTTCCCACATGCTCAAAGTGGCTAGCTTTCATCCCAACACAGTTATAGGGCCATACGGTACATAGTTTTCAAGTTACAGACTAAGCTAAGCAAAAGTGAACCAGGCCTTTTTACTGTGAAAATGGCACTTTGGGACTGTGAAAGTGACATTTTGGCCCCGTTCATTCCTGTTGTCCCAAACTGCCCCAGCTCTTGCCACAATGCTCAAAGTGGCTAGCTTTCATCCCAACACAGTTTATAGGGCCATACGGTACATAGTTTTCAAGTTACAGACTAAGCTAAGCAAAAGTGAACCAGGCCTTTTTACTGTGAAAACGGCACTTTGGGACTGTGAAAGTGACATTTTGGCCCTGTTGTCCCAAACTGCCCCAGCACTTCCCACATTGCTCAAAGTGGCTAGCTTTCATCCCAACACAGTTTATAGGGCCATACGGTACATAGTTTTCAAGTTACAGACTAAGCTAAGCAAAAGTGAACCAGGCCTTTTTACTGTGAAAACGGCACTTTGGGACTGTGAAAGTGACATTTTTGGCCCTGTTGTCCCAAACTGCCCCAGCACTTCCCACATTGCTCAAAGTGGCTAGCTTTCATCCCAACACAGTTTATAGGGCCATACGGTACATAGTTTTCAAGTTACAGACTAAGCTAAGCAAAATGAATCTTTTTTTTTTTACTGTGAAAATGGCACTTTGGGACTGTGAAAGTGACATTTTGGCCCTGTTGTCCCAAACTGCCCCAGCACTTCCCACATTGCTCAAAGTGGCTAGCTTTCATCCCAACACAGTTTAGTAGGGCCATACGGTACATAGTTTTCAAGTTACAGACTAAGCTAAGCAAAAGTGAAACAGGCCTTTTTACTGTGAAAACGGCACTTTGGGACTGTGAAGTGACATTTGGCCCTGTTGTCCCAAACCTGCCCCAGCACTTCCCACATTTGCTCAAAGTGGCTAGCTTTCATCCCAACACAGTTTATAGGGCATACGGTACATAGTTTTCAAGTTACAGACTAAGCTAAGCAAAAGTGAACCAGGCCTTTTTACTGTGAAAATGGCACTTTGGGACTGTGAAAGTGACATTTTGGCCCGTCATCCTGTTGTCCCAAACTGCCCCAGCACTTGCCACAATGCTCAAAGTGGCTAGCTTTCATCCCAACACAGTTTATAGGGCCATACGGTACATAGTTTTCAAGTTACAGACTAAGCTAAGCAAAAGTGAACCAGGCCTTTTTACTGTGAAAAACGGCACTTTGGGACTGTGAAAGTGACATTTTGGCCCTGTTGTCCCAAACTGCCCCAGCACTTCCCACATTGCTCAAAGTGGCTAGCTTTCATCCAGACACAGTTTATAGGGCCATACGGTACATAGTTTTCAAGTTACAGACTAAGCTAAGCAAAAGTGAACCAGCCTTTTTACTGTGAAAACGGCACTTTGGGACTGTGAAAGTGACATTTTGGCCCTGTTGTCCCAAACTGCCCCAGCACTTCCCACATTGCTCAAAGTGGCTAGCTTTCATCCCAACACAGTTTATAGGGCCATACGGTACATAGTTTTCAAGTTACAGACTAAGCTAAGCAAAATGAATCTTTTCTTTTTTACTGTGAAAATGGCACTTTGGACTGTGAAAGTGACATTTTGGCCCTGTTGTCCCAAACTGCCCCAGCACTTCCCACATTGCTCAAAGTGGCTAGCTTCATCCCAACACAGTTTATAGGGCCATACGGTACATAGTTTTCAAGTTACAGACTAAGCTAAGCAAAAGTGAAACAGGCCTTTTTTACTGTGAAAACGGCACTTTGGGACTGTGAAAGTGACATTTTGGCCCTGTTGTCCCAAACTGCCCCAGCACTTCCCACATTGCTCAAAGTGGCTAGCTTTCATCCCAACACAGTTTATAGGGCCATACGGTACATAGTTTTCAAGTTACAGACTAAGCTAAGCAAAAGTGAACCAGGCCTTTTACTGTGAAAATGGCACTTTGGGACTGTGAAAGTGACATTTTGGCCCCGTTCATTCCTGTTGTCCCAAACTGCCCCAGCTCTTGCCACAATGCTCAACGTGGCTAGCTTTCATCCCAACACAGTTTATAGGGCCATACGGTACATAGTTTTCAAGTTACAGACTAAGCTAAGCAAAAGTGAACCAGGCCTTTTTACTGTGAAAATGGCACTTTGGGACTGTGAAAGTGACATTTTGGCCCTGTTGTCCCAAACTGCCCCAGCACTTCCCACATTGCTCAAAGTGGCTAGCTTTCATCCCAACACAGTTTATAGGGCCATACGGTACATAGTTTTCAAGTTACAGACTAAGCTAAGCAAAAGTGAACCAGGCCTTTTTACTGTGAAAACGGCACTTTGGGACTGTGAAAGTCGACATTTTGGCCCTGTTGTCCCAAACTGCCCCAGCACTTCCCACATTGCTCAAAGTGGCTAGCTTTCATCCCAACACAGTTTATAGGGCCATACGGTACATAGTTTTCAAGTTACAGACTAAGCTAAGCAAAAGTGAACCAGGCCTTTTTACTGTGAAAATGGCACTTTGGGACTGTGAAAGTGACATTTTGCCCTGTTGTCCCAAACTGCCCCAGCACTTCCCACATTGCTCAAAGTGGCTAGCTTTCATCCCAACACAGTTTATAGGGCCATACGGTACATAGTTTTCAAGTTACAGACTAAGCTAAGCAAAAGTGAACCAGGCCTTTTTACTGTGAAAATGGCACTTTGGGACTGTGAAAGTGACATTTTGGCCCCGTTCATTCCCTGTTGTCCCAAACTGCCCCAGCTCTTGCCACAATGCTCAAAGTGGCTAGCTTTCATCCCAACACAGTTTATAGGGCCATACGGTACATAGTTTTCAAGTTACAGACTAAGCTAAGCAAAAGTGAACCAGGCCTTTTTACTGTGAAAATGGCACTTTGGGACTGTGAAAGTGACATTTTGGCCCTGTTGTCCCAAACTGCCCCAGCACTTCCCACATTGCTCAAAGTGGCTAGCTTTCATCCCAACACAGTTTATAGGGCCATACGGTACATAGTTTTCAAGTTACAGACTAAGCTAAGCAAAAGTGAACCAGGCCTTTTTACTGTGAAAATGGCACTTTGGGACTGTGAAAGTGACATTTTGGCCCTGTTGTCCCAAACTGCCCCAGCACTTCCCACATTGCTCAAAGTGGCTAGCTTTCATCCCAACACAGTTTATAGGGCCATACGGTACATAGTTTTCAAGTTACAGACTAAGCTAAGCAAAATGAATCTTTTCTTTTTTACTGTGAAAATGGCACTTTGGGACTGTGAAAGTGACATTTTGGCCCTGTTGTCCCAAACTGCCCCAGCACTTCCCACATTGCTCAAAGTGGCTAGCTTTCATCCCAACACAGTTTATAGGGCCATACGGTACATAGTTTTCAAGTTACAGACTAAGCTAAGCAAAAGTGAACCAGGCCTTTTTACTGTGAAAATGGCACTTTGGGACTGTGAAAGTGACATTTTGGCCCCGTTCATTCCCTGTTGTCCCAAACTGCCCCAGCTCTTGCCACAATGCTCAAAGTGGCTAGCTTTCATCCCAACACAGTTTATAGGGCCATACGGTACATAGTTTTCAAGTTACAGACTAAGCTAAGCAAAAGTGAACCAGGCCTTTTTACTGTGAAAACGGCACTTTGGGACTGTGAAAGTGACATTTTGGCCCTGTTGTCCCAAACTGCCCCAGCACTTCCCACATTGCTCAAAGTGGCTAGCTTTCATCCCAACACAGTTTATAGGGCCATACGGTACATAGTTTTCAAGTTACAGACTAAGCTAAGCAAAAGTGAACCAGGCCTTTTTACTGTGAAAACGGCACTTTGGGACTGTGAAAGTGACATTTTGGCCCTGTTGTCCCAAACTGCCCCAGCACTTCCCACATTGCTCAAAGTGGCTAGCTTTCATCCCAACACAGTTTATAGGGCCATACGGTACATAGTTTTCAAGTTACAGACTAAGCTAAGCAAAATGAATCTTTTTTTTTTTACTGTGAAAATGGCACTTTGGGACTGTGAAAGTGACATTTTGGCCCTGTTGTCCCAAACTGCCCCAGCACTTCCCACATTGCTCAAAGTGGCTAGCTTTCATCCCAACACAGTTTATAGGGCCATACGGTACATAGTTTTCAAGTTACAGACTAAGCTAAGCAAAAGTGAACCAGGCCTTTTTACTGTGAAAACGGCACTTTGGGACTGTGAAAGTGACATTTTGGCCCTGTTGTCCCAAACTGCCCCAGCACTTCCCACATTGCTCAAAGTGGCTAGCTTTCATCCCAACACAGTTTATAGGGCCATACGGTACATAGTTTTCAAGTTACAGACTAAGCTAAGCAAAAGTGAACCAGGCCTTTTTACTGTGAAAATGGCACTTTGGGACTGTGAAAGTGACATTTTGGCCCTGTTGTCCCAAACTGCCCCAGCACTTCCCACATTGCTCAAAGTGGCTAGCTTTCATCCCAACACAGTTTATAGGGCCATACGGTACATAGTTTTCAAGTTACAGACTAAGCTAAGCAAAATGAATCTTTTTTTTTTTACTGTGAAAATGGCACTTTGGGACTGTGAAAGTGACATTTTGGCCCTGTTGTCCCAAACTGCCCCAGCACTTCCCACATTGCTCAAAGTGGCTAGCTTTCATCCCAACACAGTTTATAGGGCCATACGGTACATAGTTTTCAAGTTACAGACTAAGCTAAGCAAAAGTGAACCAGGCCTTTTTACTGTGAAAATGGCACTTTGGGACTGTGAAAGTGACATTTTGGCCCCGTTCATTCCCTGTTGTCCCAAACTGCCCCAGCTCTTGCCACAATGCTCAACGTGGCTAGCTTTCATCCCAACACAGTTTATAGGGCCATACGGTACATAGTTTTCAAGTTACAGACTAAGCTAAGCAAAAGTGAACCAGGCCTTTTTACTGTGAAAATGGCACTTTGGGACTGTGAAAGTGACATTTTGGCCCTGTTGTCCCAAACTGCCCCAGCACTTCCCACATTGCTCAAAGTGGCTAGCTTTCATCCCAACACAGTTTATAGGGCCATACGGTACATAGTTTTCAAGTTACAGACTAAGCTAAGCAAAAGTGAACCAGGCCTTTTTACTGTGAAAACGGCACTTTGGGACTGTGAAAGTGACATTTTGGCCCTGTTGTCCCAAACTGCCCCAGCACTTCCCACATTGCTCAAAGTGGCTAGCTTTCATCCCAACACAGTTTATAGGGCCATACGGTACATAGTTTTCAAGTTACAGACTAAGCTAAGCAAAAGTGAACCAGGCCTTTTTACTGTGAAAATGGCACTTTGGGACTGTGAAAGTGACATTTTGGCCCTGTTGTCCCAAACTGCCCCAGCACTTCCCACATTGCTCAAAGTGGCTAGCTTTCATCCCAACACAGTTTATAGGGCCATACGGTACATAGTTTTCAAGTTACAGACTAAGCTAAGCAAAAGTGAACCAGGCCTTTTTACTGTGAAAATGGCACTTTGGGACTGTGAAAGTGACATTTTGGCCCCGTTCATTCCCTGTTGTCCCAAACTGCCCCAGCTCTTGCCACAATGCTCAAAGTGGCTAGCTTTCATCCCAACACAGTTTATAGGGCCATACGGTACATAGTTTTCAAGTTACAGACTAAGCTAAGCAAAAGTGAACCAGGCCTTTTTACTGTGAAAACGGCACTTTGGGACTGTGAAAGTGACATTTTGGCCCTGTTGTCCCAAACTGCCCCAGCACTTCCCACATTGCTCAAAGTGGCTAGCTTTCATCCCAACACAGTTTATAGGGCCATACGGTACATAGTTTTCAAGTTACAGACTAAGCTAAGCAAAATGAATCTTTTTTTTTTTACTGTGAAAATGGCACTTTGGGACTGTGAAAGTGACATTTTGGCCCTGTTGTCCCAAACTGCCCCAGCACTTCCCACATTGCTCAAAGTGGCTAGCTTTCATCCCAACACAGTTTATAGGGCCATACGGTACATAGTTTTCAAGTTACAGACTAAGCTAAGCAAAAGTGAACCAGGCCTTTTTACTGTGAAAATGGCACTTTGGGACTGTGAAAGTGACATTTTGGCCCCGTTCATTCCCTGTTGTCCCAAACTGCCCCAGCACTTCCCACATTGCTCAAAGTGGCTAGCTTTCATCCCAACACAGTTTATAGGGCCATACGGTACATAGTTTTCAAGTTACAGACTAAGCTAAGCAAAAGTGAACCAGGCCTTTTTACTGTGAAAACGGCACTTTGGGACTGTGAAAGTGACATTTTGGCCCTGTTGTCCCAAACTGCCCCAGCACTTCCCACATTGCTCAAAGTGGCTAGCTTTCATCCCAACACAGTTTATAGGGCCATACGGTACATAGTTTTCAAGTTACAGACTAAGCTAAGCAAAAGTGAACCAGGCCTTTTTACTGTGAAAATGGCACTTTGGGACTGTGAAAGTGACATTTTGGCCCTGTTGTCCCAAACTGCCCCAGCACTTCCCACATTGCTCAAAGTGGCTAGCTTTCATCCCAACACAGTTTATAGGGCCATACGGTACATAGTTTTCAAGTTACAGACTAAGCTAAGCAAAATGAATCTTTTTTTTTTTACTGTGAAAATGGCACTTTGGGACTGTGAAAGTGACATTTTGGCCCTGTTGTCCCAAACTGCCCCAGCACTTCCCACATTGCTCAAAGTGGCTAGCTTTCATCCCAACACAGTTTATAGGGCCATACGGTACATAGTTTTCAAGTTACAGACTAAGCTAAGCAAAAGTGAACCAGGCCTTTTTACTGTGAAAATGGCACTTTGGGACTGTGAAAGTGACATTTTGGCCCCGTTCATTCCCTGTTGTCCCAAACTGCCCCAGCTCTTGCCACAATGCTCAAAGTGGCTAGCTTTCATCCCAACACAGTTTATAGGGCCATACGGTACATAGTTTTCAAGTTACAGACTAAGCTAAGCAAAAGTGAACCAGGCCTTTTTACTGTGAAAACGGCACTTTGGGACTGTGAAAGTGACATTTTGGCCCTGTTGTCCCAAACTGCCCCAGCACTTCCCACATTGCTCAAAGTGGCTAGCTTTCATCCCAACACAGTTTATAGGGCCATACGGTACATAGTTTTCAAGTTACAGACTAAGCTAAGCAAAAGTGAACCAGGCCTTTTTACTGTGAAAACGGCACTTTGGGACTGTGAAAGTGACATTTTGGCCCTGTTGTCCCAAACTGCCCCAGCACTTCCCACATTGCTCAAAGTGGCTAGCTTTCATCCCAACACAGTTTATAGGGCCATACGGTACATAGTTTTCAAGTTACAGACTAAGCTAAGCAAAATGAATCTTTTTTTTTTTACTGTGAAAATGGCACTTTGGGACTGTGAAAGTGACATTTTGGCCCTGTTGTCCCAAACTGCCCCTGCACTTCCCACATTGCTCAAAGTGGCTAGCTTTCATCCCAACACAGTTTATAGGGCCATACGGTACATAGTTTTCAAGTTACAGACTAAGCTAAGCAAAAGTGAACCAGGCCTTTTTACTGTGAAAACGGCACTTTGGGACTGTGAAAGTGACATTTTGGCCCTGTTGTCCCAAACTGCCCCAGCACTTCCCACATTGCTCAAAGTGGCTAGCTTTCATCCCAACACAGTTTATAGGGCCATACGGTACATAGTTTTCAAGTTACAGACTAAGCTAAGCAAAAGTGAACCAGGCCTTTTTACTGTGAAAATGGCACTTTGGGACTGTGAAAGTGACATTTTGGCCCTGTTGTCCCAAACTGCCCCAGCACTTCCCACATTGCTCAAAGTGGCTAGCTTTCATCCCAACACAGTTTATAGGGCCATACGGTACATAGTTTTCAAGTTACAGACTAAGCTAAGCAAAATGAATCTTTTTTTTTTTACTGTGAAAATGGCACTTTGGGACTGTGAAAGTGACATTTTGGCCCTGTTGTCCCAAACTGCCCCAGCACTTCCCACATTGCTCAAAGTGGCTAGCTTTCATCCCAACACAGTTTATAGGGCCATACGGTACATAGTTTTCAAGTTACAGACTAAGCTAAGCAAAAGTGAACCAGGCCTTTTTACTGTGAAAATGGCACTTTGGGACTGTGAAAGTGACATTTTGGCCCCGTTCATTCCCTGTTGTCCCAAACTGCCCCAGCTCTTGCCACAATGCTCAAAGTGGCTAGCTTTCATCCCAACACAGTTTATAGGGCCATACGGTACATAGTTTTCAAGTTACAGACTAAGCTAAGCAAAAGTGAACCAGGCCTTTTTACTGTGAAAACGGCACTTTGGGACTGTGAAAGTGACATTTTGGCCCTGTTGTCCCAAACTGCCCCAGCACTTCCCACATTGCTCAAAGTGGCTAGCTTTCATCCCAACACAGTTTATAGGGCCATACGGTACATAGTTTTCAAGTTACAGACTAAGCTAAGCAAAATGAATCTTTTTTTTTTTACTGTGAAAATGGCACTTTGGGACTGTGAAAGTGACATTTTGGCCCTGTTGTCCCAAACTGCCCCAGCACTTCCCACATTGCTCAAAGTGGCTAGCTTTCATCCCAACACAGTTTATAGGGCCATACGGTACATAGTTTTCAAGTTACAGACTAAGCTAAGCAAAAGTGAACCAGGCCTTTTTACTGTGAAAACGGCACTTTGGGACTGTGAAAGTGACATTTTGGCCGTGTTGTCCCAAACTGCCCCAGCACTTCCCACATTGCTCAAAGTGGCTAGCTTTCATCCCAACACAGTTTATAGGGCCATACGGTACATAGTTTTCAAGTTACAGACTAAGCTAAGCAAAAGTGAACCAGGCCTTTTTACTGTGAAAATGGCACTTTGGGACTGTGAAAGTGACATTTTGGCCCCGTTCATTCCCTGTTGTCCCAAACTGCCCCAGCTCTTGCCACAATGCTCAACGTGGCTAGCTTTCATCCCAACACAGTTTATAGGGCCATACGGTACATAGTTTTCAAGTTACAGACTAAGCTAAGCAAAAGTGAACCAGGCCTTTTTACTGTGAAAATGGCACTTTGGGACTGTGAAAGTGACATTTTGGCCCTGTTGTCCCAAACTGCCCCAGCACTTCCCACATTGCTCAAAGTGGCTAGCTTTCATCCCAACACAGTTTATAGGGCCATACGGTACATAGTTTTCAAGTTACAGACTAAGCTAAGCAAAAGTGAACCAGGCCTTTTTACTGTGAAAATGGCACTTTGGGACTGTGAAAGTGACATTTTGGCCCTGTTGTCCCAAACTGCCCCAGCACTTCCCACATTGCTCAAAGTGGCTAGCTTTCATCCCAACACAGTTTATAGGGCCATACGGTACATAGTTTTCAAGTTACAGACTAAGCTAAGCAAAATGAATCTTTTTTTTTTTACTGTGAAAATGGCACTTTGGGACTGTGAAAGTGACATTTTGGCCCTGTTGTCCCAAACTGCCCCAGCACTTCCCACATTGCTCAAAGTGGCTAGCTTTCATCCCAACACAGTTTATAGGGCCATACGGTACATAGTTTTCAAGTTACAGACTAAGCTAAGCAAAAGTGAACCAGGCCTTTTTACTGTGAAAATGGCACTTTGGGACTGTGAAAGTGACATTTTGGCCCTGTTGTCCCAAACTGCCCCAGCACTTCCCACATTGCTCAAAGTGGCTAGCTTTCATCCCAACACAGTTTATAGGGCCATACGGTACATAGTTTTCAAGTTACAGACTAAGCTAAGCAAAAGTGAACCAGGCCTTTTTACTGTGAAAATGGCACTTTGGGACTGTGAAAGTGACATTTTGGCCCCGTTCATTCCCTGTTGTCCCAAACTGCCCCAGCTCTTGCCACAATGCTCAAAGTGGCTAGCTTTCATCCCAACACAGTTTATAGGGCCATACGGTACATAGTTTTCAAGTTACAGACTAAGCTAAGCAAAAGTGAACCAGGCCTTTTTACTGTGAAAATGGCACTTTGGGACTGTGAAAGTGACATTTTGGCCCTGTTGTCCCAAACTGCCCCAGCACTTCCCACATTGCTCAAAGTGGCTAGCTTTCATCCCAACACAGTTTATAGGGCCATACGGTACATAGTTTTCAAGTTACAGACTAAGCTAAGCAAAAGTGAACCAGGCCTTTTTACTGTGAAAACGGCACTTTGGGACTGTGAAAGTGACATTTTGGCCCAAACTGCCCCAGCACTTCCCACATTGCTCAAAGTGGCTAGCTTTCATCCCAACACAGTTTATAGGGCCATACGGTACATAGTTTTCAAGTTACAGACTAAGCTAAGCAAAATGAATCTTTTTTTTTTTACTGTGAAAATGGCACTTTGGGACTGTGAAAGTGACATTTTGGCCCTGTTGTCCCAAACTGCCCCAGCACTTCCCACATTGCTCAAAGTGGCTAGCTTTCATCCCAACACAGTTTATAGGGCCATACGGTACATAGTTTTCAAGTTACAGACTAAGCTAAGCAAAAGTGAACCAGGCCTTTTTACTGTGAAAACGGCACTTTGGGACTGTGAAAGTGACATTTTGGCCCTGTTGTCCCAAACTGCCCCAGCACTTCCCACATTGCTCAAAGTGGCTAGCTTTCATCCCAACACAGTTTATAGGGCCATACGGTACATAGTTTTCAAGTTACAGACTAAGCTAAGCAAAAGTGAACCAGGCCTTTTTACTGTGAAAATGGCACTTTGGGACTGTGAAAGTGACATTTTGGCCCCGTTCATTCCCTGTTGTCCCAAACTGCCCCAGCTCTTGCCACAATGCTCAAAGTGGCTAGCTTTCATCCCAACACAGTTTATAGGGCCATACGGTACATAGTTTTCAAGTTACAGACTAAGCTAAGCAAAAGTGAACCAGGCCTTTTTACTGTGAAAATGGCACTTTGGGACTGTGAAAGTGACATTTTGGCCCTGTTGTCCCAAACTGCCCCAGCACTTCCCACATTGCTCAAAGTGGCTAGCTTTCATCCCAACACAGTTTATAGGGCCATACGGTACATAGTTTTCAAGTTACAGACTAAGCTAAGCAAAAGTGAACCAGGCCTTTTTACTGTGAAAACGGCACTTTGGGACTGTGAAAGTGACATTTTGGCCCTGTTGTCCCAAACTGCCCCAGCACTTCCCACATTGCTCAAAGTGGCTAGCTTTCATCCCAACACAGTTTATAGGGCCATACGGTACATAGTTTTCAAGTTACAGACTAAGCTAAGCAAAATGAATCTTTTTTTTTTTACTGTGAAAATGGCACTTTGGGACTGTGAAAGTGACATTTTGGCCCTGTTGTCCCAAACTGCCCCAGCACTTCCCACATTGCTCAAAGTGGCTAGCTTTCATCCCAACACAGTTTATAGGGCCATACGGTACATAGTTTTCAAGTTACAGACTAAGCTAAGCAAAAGTGAACCAGGCCTTTTTACTGTGAAAATGGCACTTTGGGACTGTGAAAGTGACATTTTGGCCCTGTTGTCCCAAACTGCCCCAGCACTTCCCACATTGCTCAAAGTGGCTAGCTTTCATCCCAACACAGTTTATAGGGCCATACGGTACATAGTTTTCAAGTTACAGACTAAGCTAAGCAAAAGTGAACCAGGCCTTTTTACTGTGAAAATGGCACTTTGGGACTGTGAAAGTGACATTTTGGCCCCGTTCATTCCCTGTTGTCCCAAACTGCCCCAGCTCTTGCCACAATGCTCAAAGTGGCTAGCTTTCATCCCAACACAGTTTATAGGGCCATACGGTACATAGTTTTCAAGTTACAGACTAAGCTAAGCAAAAGTGAACCAGGCCTTTTTACTGTGAAAATGGCACTTTGGGACTGTGAAAGTGACATTTTGGCCCTGTTGTCCCAAACTGCCCCAGCACTTCCCACATTGCTCAAAGTGGCTAGCTTTCATCCCAACACAGTTTATAGGGCCATACGGTACATAGTTTTCAAGTTACAGACTAAGCTAAGCAAAAGTGAACCAGGCCTTTTTACTGTGAAAACGGCACTTTGGGACTGTGAAAGTGACATTTTGGCCCAAACTGCCCCAGCACTTCCCACATTGCTCAAAGTGGCTAGCTTTCATCCCAACACAGTTTATAGGGCCATACGGTACATAGTTTTCAAGTTACAGACTAAGCTAAGCAAAATGAATCTTTTTTTTTTTACTGTGAAAATGGCACTTTGGGACTGTGAAAGTGACATTTTGGCCCTGTTGTCCCAAACTGCCCCAGCACTTCCCACATTGCTCAAAGTGGCTAGCTTTCATCCCAACACAGTTTATAGGGCCATACGGTACATAGTTTTCAAGTTACAGACTAAGCTAAGCAAAAGTGAACCAGGCCTTTTTACTGTGAAAACGGCACTTTGGGACTGTGAAAGTGACATTTTGGCCCTGTTGTCCCAAACTGCCCCAGCACTTCCCACATTGCTCAAAGTGGCTAGCTTTCATCCCAACACAGTTTATAGGGCCATACGGTACATAGTTTTCAAGTTACAGACTAAGCTAAGCAAAAGTGAACCAGGCCTTTTTACTGTGAAAATGGCACTTTGGGACTGTGAAAGTGACATTTTGGCCCCGTTCATTCCCTGTTGTCCCAAACTGCCCCAGCTCTTGCCACAATGCTCAAAGTGGCTAGCTTTCATCCCAACACAGTTTATAGGGCCATACGGTACATAGTTTTCAAGTTACAGACTAAGCTAAGCAAAAGTGAACCAGGCCTTTTTACTGTGAAAATGGCACTTTGGGACTGTGAAAGTGACATTTTGGCCCTGTTGTCCCAAACTGCCCCAGCACTTCCCACATTGCTCAAAGTGGCTAGCTTTCATCCCAACACAGTTTATAGGGCCATACGGTACATAGTTTTCAAGTTACAGACTAAGCTAAGCAAAAGTGAACCAGGCCTTTTTACTGTGAAAACGGCACTTTGGGACTGTGAAAGTGACATTTTGGCCCTGTTGTCCCAAACTGCCCCAGCACTTCCCACATTGCTCAAAGTGGCTAGCTTTCATCCCAACACAGTTTATAGGGCCATACGGTACATAGTTTTCAAGTTACAGACTAAGCTAAGCAAAATGAATCTTTTTTTTTTTACTGTGAAAATGGCACTTTGGGACTGTGAAAGTGACATTTTGGCCCTGTTGTCCCAAACTGCCCCAGCACTTCCCACATTGCTCAAAGTGGCTAGCTTTCATCCCAACACAGTTTATAGGGCCATACGGTACATAGTTTTCAAGTTACAGACTAAGCTAAGCAAAAGTGAACCAGGCCTTTTTACTGTGAAAACGGCACTTTGGGACTGTGAAAGTGACATTTTGGCCCTGTTGTCCCAAACTGCCCCAGCACTTCCCACATTGCTCAAAGTGGCTAGCTTTCATCCCAACACAGTTTATAGGGCCATACGGTACATAGTTTTCAAGTTACAGACTAAGCTAAGCAAAATGAATCTTTTTCTTTTTACTGTGAAAATGGCACTTTGGGACTGTGAAAGTGACATTTTGGCCCTGTTGTCCCAAACTGCCCCAGCACTTCCCACATTGCTCAAAGTGGCTAGCTTTCATCCCAACACAGTTTATAGGGCCATACGGTACATAGTTTTCAAGTTACAGACTAAGCTAAGCAAAAGTGAACCAGGCCTTTTTACTGTGAAAATGGCACTTTGGGACTGTGAAAGTGACATTTTGGCCCTGTTGTCCCAAACTGCCCCAGCACTTCCCACATTGCTCAAAGTGGCTAGCTTTCATCCCAACACAGTTTATAGGGTTAGGGTTAGGGTTAGGGTTAGGGTTAGGGTTAGGGTTAGGGTTAGGGTTAGGGTTAGGGTTAGGGTTAGGGTTAGGGTTAGGGGGTTAGGGTTAGGGTTAGGGTTAGGGTTAGGGTTAGGGTTAGGGTTAGGGTTAGGGTTAGGGTTTAGGGTTAGGGTTAGGGTTAGGGTTAGGGTTAGGGTTAGGGTTAGGGTTAGGGTTAGGCAATGGGGGTTCGCAAGATTACCGGTAATCTTACCGATAAGACCCAGGAGCCTCTGAACGTCCAGGACACAAGTATGAGACATCTAAAATTCCGTAATGGCGACCCGATTCGGAATCTGTTGTCCTCATTGATTTCTGAGCTTCCTAGCGGCAACAGCGCCACTTTTGCCTACGTACTAAGTAGGCCACTGCGAATCTTTTTCCCTCTTGAGAGTTTTGTCTAAAATGTCCAGAAGGGGGCGCAACAGCGAACCCGGAAGTGTTTTGACACTTGTGTTATTTTCAAGATTTAGGGTTAGGTAATGGGGGTTCTACCGATAAGACTCAGGAGCCTCTGAACGTCCAAAACACAAGTATGAGACATCAAAAATTCCGTAATGGCGACCCGATTCGGAATCTGTTGTCCTCATTGATTTCTGAGCTTCCTAGCGGCAACAGCGCCACCATTTGTCTGCCATTGAAATTGCACAAAAAAATTCAAAAAAAAAAAAACTTTTGCCTACGTACTAAGTAGGCCACTGCGAATCTTTTTCCCTCTTGAGAGTTTTGTCTAAAATGTCCAGAAGGGGGCGCAAAGCGAACCCGGAAGTGTTTTGACACTAAGAATGTGTTTTTGGTTGAAATGCTAAACTTAAAATTGAGTACCAGAAGCGAGCCACATATCATCGCGTTCGTCTTATCGATGGCTACGCGTGGACGTGACTAACTTTTATTTCTGACCTTTGTGGGAGGAGCTATCGCACTTTAAAGGCTAACCCTAGGGTTAGGAACCGTGCGACCGTGTGCGGAGAGACACATATCCAAATGTCCGTCTCGACAAGCTATATAACATACTAAAAGATGGGACCGTGTCGACCTTTGTGGGAGGAGCTATCGCACTTTAAAGGCTAACCCTAGGGTTAGGAACCGTGCGACCGTGTGCGGAGAGACACATATCCAAATGTCCGTCTCGACAAGCTATATAACATACTAAAAGATGGGACCGTGTCGACCTTTGTGGGAGGAGCTATCGCACTTTAAAGGCTAACCCTAGGGTTAGGAACCGTGCGACCGTGTGCGGAGAGACACATATCCAAATGTCCGTCTCGACAAGCTATATAACATACTAAAAGATGGGACCGTGTCGACCTTTGTGGGAGGAGCTATCGCACTTTAAAGGGTTAGGGTTAGGGTTAGGGTTAGGGCAATGGGGGTTCGCAAGATTACCGGTAATCTTACCGATAAGACCCAGGAGCCTCTGAACGTCCAGGACACAAGTATGAGACATCTAAAATTCCGTAATGGCGACCCGATTCGGAATCTGTTGTCCTCATTGATTTCTGAGCTTCCTAGCGGCAACAGCGCCACCATTTGTCTGCCATTAAAATTGCACAAAAAAATTCAAAAAAAAAAAAACTTTTGCCTACGTACTAAGTAGGCCACTGCGAATCTTTTTCCCTCTTGAGAGTTTTGTCTAAAATGTCCAGAAGGGGGCGCAACAGCGAACCCGGAAGTGTTTTGACACTTGTGTTATTTTCAAGATTTAGGGTTAGGTAATGGGGGTTCTACCGATAAGACTCAGGAGCCTCTGAGAGTCCAAAACACAAGTATGAGACATCAAAAATTCCGTAATGGCGACCCGATTCGGAATCTGTTGTCCTCATTGATTTCTGAGCTTCCTAGCGGCAACAGCGCCACCATTTGTCTGCCATTGAAATTGCACAAAAAAATTCAAAAAAAAAAAAACTTTTGCCTACGTACTAAGTAGGCCACTGCGAATCTTTTTCCCTCTTGAGAGTTTTGTCTAAAATGTCCAGAAGGGGGCGCAAAGCGAACCCGGAAGTGTTTTGACACTAAGAATGTGTTTTTGGTTGAAATGCTAAACTTAAAATTGAGTACCAGAAGCGAGCCACATATCATCGCGTTCGTCTTATCGATGGCTACGCGTGGACGTGACTAACTTTTATTTCTGACCTTTGTGGGAGGAGCTATCGCACTTTAAAGGCTAACCCTAGGGTTAGGAACCGTGCGACCGTGTGCGGAGAGACACATATCCAAATGTCCGTCTCGACAAGCTATATAACATACTAAAAGATGGGACCGTGTCGACCTTTGTGGGAGGAGCTATCGCACTTTAAAGGCTAACCCTAGGGTTAGGAACCGTGCGACCGTGTGCGGAGAGACACATATCCAAATGTCCGTCTCGACAAGCTATATAACATACTAAAAGATGGGACCGTGTCGACCTTTGTGGGAGGAGCTATCGCACTTTAAAGGCTAACCCTAGGGTTAGGAACCGTGCGACCGTGTGCGGAGAGACACATATCCAAATGTCCGTCTCGACAAGCTATATAACATACTAAAAGATGGGACCGTGTCGACCTTTGTGGGAGGAGCTATCGCACTTTAAAGGGTTAGGGTTAGGGTTAGGGTTAGGCAATGGGGGTTCGCAAGATTACCGGTAATCTTACCGATAAGACCCAGGAGCCTCTGAACGTCCAAAACACAAGTATGAGACATCAAAAATTCCGTAATGGCGACCCGATTCGGAATCTGTTGTCCTCATTGATTTCTGAGCTTCCTAGCGGCAACAGCGCCACCATTTGTCTGCCATTGAAATTGCACAAAAAAATTCAAAAAAAAAAAAACTTTTGCCTACGTACTAAGTAGGCCACTGCGAATCTTTTTCCCTCTTGAGAGTTTTGTCTAAAATGTCCAGAAGGGGGCGCAAAGCGAACCCGGAAGTGTTTTGACACTAAGAATGTGTTTTTGGTTGAAATGCTAAACTTAAAATTGAGTACCAGAAGCGAGCCACATATCATCGCGTTCGTCTTATCGATGGCTACGCGTGGACGTGACTAACTTTTATTTCTGACCTTTGTGGGAGGAGCTATCGCACTTTAAAGGCTAACCCTAGGGTTAGGAACCGTGCGACCGTGTGCGGAGAGACACATATCCAAATGTCCGTCTCGACAAGCTATATAACATACTAAAAGATGGGACCGTGTCGACCTTTGTGGGAGGAGCTATCGCACTTTAAAGGCTAACCCTAGGGTTAGGAACCGTGCGACCGTGTGCGGAGAGACACATATCCAAATGTCCGTCTCGACAAGCTATATAACATACTAAAAGATGGGACCGTGTCGACCTTTGTGGGAGGAGCTATCGCACTTTAAAGGCTAACCCTAGGGTTAGGAACCGTGCGACCGTGTGCGGAGAGACACATATCCAAATGTCCGTCTCGACAAGCTATATAACATACTAAAAGATGGGACCGTGTCGACCTTTGTGGGAGGAGCTATCGCACTTTAAAGGGTTAGGGTTAGGGTTAGGGTTAGGGCAATGGGGGTTCGCAAGATTACCGGTAATCTTACCGATAAGACCCAGGAGCCTCTGAACGTCCAGGACACAAGTATGAGACATCTAAAATTCCGTAATGGCGACCCGATTCGGAATCTGTTGTCCTCATTGATTTCTGAGCTTCCTAGCGGCAACAGCGCCACCATTTGTCTGCCATTAAAATTGCACAAAAAAATTCAAAAAAAAAAAAACTTTTGCCTACGTACTAAGTAGGCCACTGCGAATCTTTTTCCCTCTTGAGAGTTTTGTCTAAAATGTCCAGAAGGGGGCGCAACAGCGAACCCGGAAGTGTTTTGACACTTGTGTTATTTTCAAGATTTAGGGTTAGGTAATGGGGGTTCTACCGATAAGACTCAGGAGCCTCTGAGAGTCCAAAACACAAGTATGAGACATCAAAAATTCCGTAATGGCGACCCGATTCGGAATCTGTTGTCCTCATTGATTTCTGAGCTTCCTAGCGGCAACAGCGCCACCATTTGTCTGCCATTGAAATTGCACAAAAAAATTCAAAAAAAAAAAAACTTTTGCCTACGTACTAAGTAGGCCACTGCGAATCTTTTTCCCTCTTGAGAGTTTTGTCTAAAATGTCCAGAAGGGGGCGCAAAGCGAACCCGGAAGTGTTTTGACACTAAGAATGTGTTTTTGGTTGAAATGCTAAACTTAAAATTGAGTACCAGAAGCGAGCCACATATCATCGCGTTCGTCTTATCGATGGCTACGCGTGGACGTGACTAACTTTTATTTCTGACCTTTGTGGGAGGAGCTATCGCACTTTAAAGGCTAACCCTAGGGTTAGGAACCGTGCGACCGTGTGCGGAGAGACACATATCCAAATGTCCGTCTCGACAAGCTATATAACATACTAAAAGATGGGACCGTGTCGACCTTTGTGGGAGGAGCTATCGCACTTTAAAGGCTAACCCTAGGGTTAGGAACCGTGCGACCGTGTGCGGAGAGACACATATCCAAATGTCCGTCTCGACAAGCTATATAACATACTAAAAGATGGGACCGTGTCGACCTTTGTGGGAGGAGCTATCGCACTTTAAAGGCTAACCCTAGGGTTAGGAACCGTGCGACCGTGTGCGGAGAGACACATATCCAAATGTCCGTCTCGACAAGCTATATAACATACTAAAAGATGGGACCGTGTCGACCTTTGTGGGAGGAGCTATCGCACTTTAAAGGGTTAGGGTTAGGGTTAGGGTTAGGGCAATGGGGGTTCGCAAGATTACCGGTAATCTTACCGATAAGACCCAGGAGCCTCTGAACGTCCAGGACACAAGTATGAGACATCTAAAATTCCGTAATGGCGACCCGATTCGGAATCTGTTGTCCTCATTGATTTCTGAGCTTCCTAGCGGCAACAGCGCCACCATTTGTCTGCCATTAAAATTGCACAAAAAAATTCAAAAAAAAAAAACTTTTGCCTACGTACTAAGTAGGCCACTGCGAATCTTTTTCCCTCTTGAGAGTTTTGTCTAAAATGTCCAGAAGGGGGCGCAACAGCGAACCCGGAAGTGTTTTGACACTTGTGTTATTTTCAAGATTTAGGGTTAGGTAATGGGGGTTCTACCGATAAGACTCAGGAGCCTCTGAGAGTCCAAAACACAAGTATGAGACATCAAAAATTCCGTAATGGCGACCCGATTCGGAATCTGTTGTCCTCATTGATTTCTGAGCTTCCTAGCGGCAACAGCGCCACCATTTGTCTGCCATTGAAATTGCACAAAAAAATTCAAAAAAAAAAAAACTTTTGCCTACGTACTAAGTAGGCCACTGCGAATCTTTTTCCCTCTTGAGAGTTTTGTCTAAAATGTCCAGAAGGGGGCGCAAAGCGAACCCGGAAGTGTTTTGACACTAAGAATGTGTTTTTGGTTGAAATGCTAAACTTAAAATTGAGTACCAGAAGCGAGCCACATATCATCGCGTTCGTCTTATCGATGGCTACGCGTGGACGTGACTAACTTTTATTTCTGACCTTTGTGGGAGGAGCTATCGCACTTTAAAGGCTAACCCTAGGGTTAGGAACCGTGCGACCGTGTGCGGAGAGACACATATCCAAATGTCCGTCTCGACAAGCTATATAACATACTAAAAGATGGGACCGTGTCGACCTTTGTGGGAGGAGCTATCGCACTTTAAAGGCTAACCCTAGGGTTAGGAACCGTGCGACCGTGTGCGGAGAGACACATATCCAAATGTCCGTCTCGACAAGCTATATAACATACTAAAAGATGGGACCGTGTCGACCTTTGTGGGAGGAGCTATCGCACTTTAAAGGCTAACCCTAGGGTTAGGAACCGTGCGACCGTGTGCGGAGAGACACATATCCAAATGTCCGTCTCGACAAGCTATATAACATACTAAAAGATGGGACCGTGTCGACCTTTGTGGGAGGAGCTATCGCACTTTAAAGGGTTAGGGTTAGGGGTTAGGGTTAGGGCAATGGGGGTTCGCAAGATTACCGGTAATCTTACCGATAAGACCCAGGAGCCTCTGAACGTCCAGGACACAAGTATGAGACATCTAAAATTCCGTAATGGCGACCCGATTCGGAATCTGTTGTCCTCATTGATTTCTGAGCTTCCTAGCGGCAACAGCGCCACCATTTGTCTGCCATTGAAATTGCACAAAAAAATTCAAAAAAAAAAAAACTTTTGCCTACGTACTAAGTAGGCCACTGCGAATCTTTTTCCCTCTTGAGAGTTTTGTCTAAAATGTCCAGAAGGGGGCGCAAAGCGAACCCGGAAGTGTTTTGACACTAAGAATGTGTTTTTGGTTGAAATGCTAAACTTAAAATTGAGTACCAGAAGCGAGCCACATATCATCGCGTTCGTCTTATCGATGGCTACGCGTGGACGTGACTAACTTTTATTTCTGACCTTTGTGGGAGGAGCTATCGCACTTTAAAGGCTAACCCTAGGGTTAGGAACCGTGCGACCGTGTGCGGAGAGACACATATCCAAATGTCCGTCTCGACAAGCTATATAACATACTAAAAGATGGGACCGTGTCGACCTTTGTGGGAGGAGCTATCGCACTTTAAAGGCTAACCCTAGGGTTAGGAACCGTGCGACCGTGTGCGGAGAGACACATATCCAAATGTCCGTCTCGACAAGCTATATAACATACTAAAAGATGGGACCGTGTCGACCTTTGTGGGAGGAGCTATCGCACTTTAAAGGCTAACCCTAGGGTTAGGAACCGTGCGACCGTGTGCGGAGAGACACATATCCAAATGTCCGTCTCGACAAGCTATATAACATACTAAAAGATGGGACCGTGTCGACCTTTGTGGGAGGAGCTATCGCACTTTAAAGGGTTAGGGTTAGGGTTAGGGTTAGGGCAATGGGGGTTCGCAAGATTACCGGTAATCTTACCGATAAGACCCAGGAGCCTCTGAACGTCCAGGACACAAGTATGAGACATCTAAAATTCCGTAATGGCGACCCGATTCGGAATCTGTTGTCCTCATTGATTTCTGAGCTTCCTAGCGGCAACAGCGCCACCATTTGTCTGCCATTAAAATTGCACAAAAAAATTCAAAAAAAAAAAAACTTTTGCCTACGTACTAAGTAGGCCACTGCGAATCTTTTTCCCTCTTGAGAGTTTTGTCTAAAATGTCCAGAAGGGGGCGCAACAGCGAACCCGGAAGTGTTTTGACACTTGTGTTATTTTCAAGATTTAGGGTTAGGTAATGGGGGTTCTACCGATAAGACTCAGGAGCCTCTGAGAGTCCAAAACACAAGTATGAGACATCAAAAATTCCGTAATGGCGACCCGATTCGGAATCTGTTGTCCTCATTGATTTCTGAGCTTCCTAGCGGCAACAGCGCCACCATTTGTCTGCCATTGAAATTGCACAAAAAAATTCAAAAAAAAAAAACTTTTGCCTACGTACTAAGTAGGCCACTGCGAATCTTTTTCCCTCTTGAGAGTTTTGTCTAAAATGTCCAGAAGGGGGCGCAAAGCGAACCCGGAAGTGTTTTGACACTTGTGTTTTTTTCCAGATTTTTTTTTTTTTTTTTTAGGGTTAGGCTTAGTGTATACAAGTCTGCGGGTTAGGTTTAGGGTGAGGGTTTGAGATAGGTAGTAGTTGTAGTACTAAGACTGGTTAGGGTTAGTGTATACAAGTCTGCGGGTTAGGTTCAGGGTGAGGGTTTGAGATAGGTTGTAGTTGTAGTACTAAGACAAGTCTAAGTCCACATCAAGAAGGTTTTTTTTTGATTTTTTTTTTTTTTGGTTTAGTTTCTTTTTTTTTTTTTTTTTTTTTTGATTTTTTTTTTTTTTTTTTTGAATTTTTTTTCTTTTTTTTTCTTTTTTTCTTTTTTTTTTTATTTTTTTTTCTTTTTTTGCATGTTTCAAGTGATTTGGGATCGACTGGTAATAGTCCCCAGTGCACTTATTTTGGTGTCCCCAAGCTCTGGGACTTAGTAAAATTTACCCCAGACCTTAGGAGT
This sequence comes from Protomyctophum bolini, assembly GCF_963924005.1. Classification (NCBI taxonomy): domain Eukaryota; kingdom Metazoa; phylum Chordata; class Actinopteri; order Myctophiformes; family Myctophidae; genus Protomyctophum; species Protomyctophum bolini. Next base: position 219,940 of record NW_027665359.1, on the reverse strand, counting down.
GTCGTAGAGCGACGGGACCAATTCCATTAAATCCGGCATGAAAAAGTGATTCAGAAAATGTGTTGTTTGAAAAAAAAAAATAATAATTGAGCTCTAGGGGCTGAAAAAACGTGTCTCTTTTGATTTGGCGGAGAGTTAGCAGTGTCGGAGAGCTACGAAACCACTTCCATCGGATTCGGGACGCTTCAAACATTTAGAAACAGTCTTGTTTGTGAAGACAGCAATTTTTTTGAATATCTTATTGAATTTTAAAGCTGCAAGGCCGCAAAATAAAGCCTAAAATGTCAACGCTTGACCTTTGGGTCTTCGGAGTGTCTTTGAGCGTCGGGAGTTGGCTCCCTAGACTCACTTTTTCCCGCTGAATACAGCCGTGGTGGTCTCGTGTCTCTACGATGTCGGGAAGTGGGTGTAATAGCCACTTAGCCGCCAGAAAACTTCTGTAAAAAACCGAGACCATTTTCCGACTCAGAACGACGAGGCGGACGCGCTGATATGTGTTTCCCAGCACACGGACTTACGGTTCTCTTAATTGGCTAGGGTTAGGGTTAGTTTTCAACGCGCGATAGCTCTTGAACGATACGTCCGTCAGACAAGTAATTGACGTTGGCGTTTCCAGCTTTCCGAGGCCTACGATCTGATATGTCCGCCATTGTCGTGCGACCCCCGTAGCCCCTAACCCTAACCCTAGATAACCCTAGTTTTACCTGATCGAAAGGCTTATAGGGTTATCGATGCTAAGAATGTGTTTTTGGTTGAAATGCTAAACTTAAAATTGAGTACCAGAAGCGAGCCACATATCATCGCGTTCGTCTTATCGATGGCTACGCGTGGACGTGACTAACTTTTATTTCTGACCTTTGTGGGAGGAGCTATCGCACTTTAAAGGCTAACCCTAGGGTTAGGAACCGTGCGACCGTGTGCGGAGAGACACATATCCAAATGTCCGTCTCGACAAGCTATATAACATACTAAAAGATGGGACCGTGTCGACCTTTGTGGGAGGAGCTATCGCACTTTAAAGGCTAACCCTAGGGTTAGGAACCGTGCGACCGTGTGCGGAGAGACACATATCCAAATGTCCGTCTCGACAAGCTATATAACATACTAAAAGATGGGACCGTGTCGACCTTTGTGGGAGGAGCTATCGCACTTTAAAGGCTAACCCTAGGGTTAGGAACCGTGCGACCGTGTGCGGAGAGACACATATCCAAATGTCCGTCTCGACAAGCTATATAACATACTAAAAGATGGGACCGTGTCGACCTTTGTGGGAGGAGCTATCGCACTTTAAAGGGTTAGGGTTAGGGTTAGGGTTAGGGCAATGGGGGTTCGCAAGATTACCGGTAATCTTACCGATAAGACCCAGGAGCCTCTGAACGTCCAGGACACAAGTATGAGACATCTAAAATTCCGTAATGGCGACCCGATTCGGAATCTGTTGTCCTCATTGATTTCTGAGCTTCCTAGCGGCAACAGCGCCACCATTTGTCTGCCATTAAAATTGCACAAAAAAATTCAAAAAAAAAAAAACTTTTGCCTACGTACTAAGTAGGCCACTGCGAATCTTTTTCCCTCTTGAGAGTTTTGTCTAAAATGTCCAGAAGGGGGCGCAACAGCGAACCCGGAAGTGTTTTGACACTTGTGTTATTTTCAAGATTTAGGGTTAGGTAATGGGGGTTCTACCGATAAGACTCAGGAGCCTCTGAGAGTCCAAAACACAAGTATGAGACATCAAAAATTCCGTAATGGCGACCCGATTCGGAATCTGTTGTCCTCATTGATTTCTGAGCTTCCTAGCGGCAACAGCGCCACCATTTGTCTGCCATTGAAATTGCACAAAAAAATTCAAAAAAAAAAAAACTTTTGCCTACGTACTAAGTAGGCCACTGCGAATCTTTTTCCCTCTTGAGAGTTTTGTCTAAAATGTCCAGAAGGGGGCGCAAAGCGAACCCGGAAGTGTTTTGACACTAAGAATGTGTTTTTGGTTGAAATGCTAAACTTAAAATTGAGTACCAGAAGCGAGCCACATATCATCGCGTTCGTCTTATCGATGGCTACGCGTGGACGTGACTAACTTTTATTTCTGACCTTTGTGGGAGGAGCTATCGCACTTTAAAGGCTAACCCTAGGGTTAGGAACCGTGCGACCGTGTGCGGAGAGACACATATCCAAATGTCCGTCTCGACAAGCTATATAACATACTAAAAGATGGGACCGTGTCGACCTTTGTGGGAGGAGCTATCGCACTTTAAAGGCTAACCCTAGGGTTAGGAACCGTGCGACCGTGTGCGGAGAGACACATATCCAAATGTCCGTCTCGACAAGCTATATAACATACTAAAAGATGGGACCGTGTCGACCTTTGTGGGAGGAGCTATCGCACTTTAAAGGCTAACCCTAGGGTTAGGAACCGTGCGACCGTGTGCGGAGAGACACATATCCAAATGTCCGTCTCGACAAGCTATATAACATACTAAAAGATGGGACCGTGTCGACCTTTGTGGGAGGAGCTATCGCACTTTAAAGGGTTAGGGTTAGGGTTAGGGTTAGGGCAATGGGGGTTCGCAAGATTACCGGTAATCTTACCGATAAGACCCAGGAGCCTCTGAACGTCCAGGACACAAGTATGAGACATCTAAAATTCCGTAATGGCGACCCGATTCGGAATCTGTTGTCCTCATTGATTTCTGAGCTTCCTAGCGGCAACAGCGCCACCATTTGTCTGCCATTAAAATTGCACAAAAAAATTCAAAAAAAAAAAAACTTTTGCCTACGTACTAAGTAGGCCACTGCGAATCTTTTTCCCTCTTGAGAGTTTTGTCTAAAATGTCCAGAAGGGGGCGCAACAGCGAACCCGGAAGTGTTTTGACACTTGTGTTATTTTCAAGATTTAGGGTTAGGTAATGGGGGTTCTACCGATAAGACTCAGGAGCCTCTGAGAGTCCAAAACACAAGTATGAGACATCAAAAATTCCGTAATGGCGACCCGATTCGGAATCTGTTGTCCTCATTGATTTCTGAGCTTCCTAGCGGCAACAGCGCCACCATTTGTCTGCCATTGAAATTGCACAAAAAAATTCAAAAAAAAAAAACTTTTGCCTACGTACTAAGTAGGCCACTGCGAATCTTTTTCCCTCTTGAGAGTTTTGTCTAAAATGTCCAGAAGGGGGCGCAAAGCGAACCCGGAAGTGTTTTGACACTTGTGTTTTTTTCCAGATTTTTTTTTTTTTTTTTTAGGGTTAGGCTTAGTGTATACAAGTCTGCGGGTTAGGTTTAGGGTGAGGGTTTGAGATAGGTAGTAGTTGTAGTACTAAGACTGGTTAGGGTTAGTGTATACAAGTCTGCGGGTTAGGTTCAGGGTGAGGGTTTGAGATAGGTTGTAGTTGTAGTACTAAGACAAGTCTAAGTCCACATCAAGAAGGTTTTTTTTTGATTTTTTTTTTTTTTGGTTTAGTTTCTTTTTTTTTTTTTTTTTTTTTTGATTTTTTTTTTTTTTTTTTTGAATTTTTTTTCTTTTTTTTTCTTTTTTTCTTTTTTTTTTTATTTTTTTTTCTTTTTTTGCATGTTTCAAGTGATTTGGGATCGACTGGTAATAGTCCCCAGTGCACTTATTTTGGTGTCCCCAAGCTCTGGGACTTAGTAAAATTTACCCCAGACCTTAGGAGTGTCGTAGAGCGACGGGACCAATTCCATTAAATCCGGCATGAAAAAGTGATTCAGAAAATGTGTTGTTTGAAAAAAAAAAATAATAATTGAGCTCTAGGGGCTGAAAAAACGTGTCTCTTTTGATTTGGCGGAGAGTTAGCAGTGTCGGAGAGCTACGAAACCACTTCCATCGGATTCGGGACGCTTCAAACATTTAGAAACAGTCTTGTTTGTGAAGACAGCAATTTTTTTGAATATCTTATTGAATTTTAAAGCTGCAAGGCCGCAAAATAAAGCCTAAAATGTCAACGCTTGACCTTTGGGTCTTCGGAGTGTCTTTGAGCGTCGGGAGTTGGCTCCCTAGACTCACTTTTTCCCGCTGAATACAGCCGTGGTGGTCTCGTGTCTCTACGATGTCGGGAAGTGGGTGTAATAGCCACTTAGCCGCCAGAAAACTTCTGTAAAAAACCGAGACCATTTTCCGACTCAGAACGACGAGGCGGACGCGCTGATATGTGTTTCCCAGCACACGGACTTACGGTTCTCTTAATTGGCTAGGGTTAGGGTTAGTTTTCAACGCGCGATAGCTCTTGAACGATACGTCCGTCAGACAAGTAATTGACGTTGGCGTTTCCAGCTTTCCGAGGCCTACGATCTGATATGTCCGCCATTGTCGTGCGACCCCCGTAGCCCCTAACCCTAACCCTAGATAACCCTAGTTTTACCTGATCGAAAGGCTTATAGGGTTATCGATGCTAAGAATGTGTTTTTGGTTGAAATGCTAAACTTAAAATTGAGTACCAGAAGCGAGCCACATATCATCGCGTTCGTCTTATCGATGGCTACGCGTGGACGTGACTAACTTTTATTTCTGACCTTTGTGGGAGGAGCTATCGCACTTTAAAGGCTAACCCTAGGGTTAGGAACCGTGCGACCGTGTGCGGAGAGACACATATCCAAATGTCCGTCTCGACAAGCTATATAACATACTAAAAGATGGGACCGTGTCGACCTTTGTGGGAGGAGCTATCGCACTTTAAAGGCTAACCCTAGGGTTAGGAACCGTGCGACCGTGTGCGGAGAGACACATATCCAAATGTCCGTCTCGACAAGCTATATAACATACTAAAAGATGGGACCGTGTCGACCTTTGTGGGAGGAGCTATCGCACTTTAAAGGCTAACCCTAGGGTTAGGAACCGTGCGACCGTGTGCGGAGAGACACATATCCAAATGTCCGTCTCGACAAGCTATATAACATACTAAAAGATGGGACCGTGTCGACCTTTGTGGGAGGAGCTATCGCACTTTAAAGGGTTAGGGTTAGGGTTAGGGTTAGGGCAATGGGGGTTCGCAAGATTACCGGTAATCTTACCGATAAGACCCAGGAGCCTCTGAACGTCCAGGACACAAGTATGAGACATCTAAAATTCCGTAATGGCGACCCGATTCGGAATCTGTTGTCCTCATTGATTTCTGAGCTTCCTAGCGGCAACAGCGCCACCATTTGTCTGCCATTAAAATTGCACAAAAAAATTCAAAAAAAAAAAAACTTTTGCCTACGTACTAAGTAGGCCACTGCGAATCTTTTTCCCTCTTGAGAGTTTTGTCTAAAATGTCCAGAAGGGGGCGCAACAGCGAACCCGGAAGTGTTTTGACACTTGTGTTATTTTCAAGATTTAGGGTTAGGTAATGGGGGTTCTACCGATAAGACTCAGGAGCCTCTGAGAGTCCAAAACACAAGTATGAGACATCAAAAATTCCGTAATGGCGACCCGATTCGGAATCTGTTGTCCTCATTGATTTCTGAGCTTCCTAGCGGCAACAGCGCCACCATTTGTCTGCCATTGAAATTGCACAAAAAAATTCAAAAAAAAAAAAACTTTTGCCTACGTACTAAGTAGGCCACTGCGAATCTTTTTCCCTCTTGAGAGTTTTGTCTAAAATGTCCAGAAGGGGGCGCAAAGCGAACCCGGAAGTGTTTTGACACTAAGAATGTGTTTTTGGTTGAAATGCTAAACTTAAAATTGAGTACCAGAAGCGAGCCACATATCATCGCGTTCGTCTTATCGATGGCTACGCGTGGACGTGACTAACTTTTATTTCTGACCTTTGTGGGAGGAGCTATCGCACTTTAAAGGCTAACCCTAGGGTTAGGAACCGTGCGACCGTGTGCGGAGAGACACATATCCAAATGTCCGTCTCGACAAGCTATATAACATACTAAAAGATGGGACCGTGTCGACCTTTGTGGGAGGAGCTATCGCACTTTAAAGGCTAACCCTAGGGTTAGGAACCGTGCGACCGTGTGCGGAGAGACACATATCCAAATGTCCGTCTCGACAAGCTATATAACATACTAAAAGATGGGACCGTGTCGACCTTTGTGGGAGGAGCTATCGCACTTTAAAGGCTAACCCTAGGGTTAGGAACCGTGCGACCGTGTGCGGAGAGACACATATCCAAATGTCCGTCTCGACAAGCTATATAACATACTAAAAGATGGGACCGTGTCGACCTTTGTGGGAGGAGCTATCGCACTTTAAAGGGTTAGGGTTAGGGTTAGGCAATGGGGGTTCGCAAGATTACCGGTAATCTTACCGATAAGACCCAGGAGCCTCTGAACGTCCAGGACACAAGTATGAGACATCTAAAATTCCGTAATGGCGACCCGATTCGGAATCTGTTGTCCTCATTGATTTCTGAGCTTCCTAGCGGCAACAGCGCCACCATTTGTCTGCCATTAAAATTGCACAAAAAAATTCAAAAAAAAAAAAACTTTTGCCTACGTACTAAGTAGGCCACTGCGAATCTTTTTCCCTCTTGAGAGTTTTGTCTAAAATGTCCAGAAGGGGGCGCAACAGCGAACCCGGAAGTGTTTTGACACTTGTGTTATTTTCAAGATTTAGGGTTAGGTAATGGGGGTTCTACCGATAAGACTCAGGAGCCTCTGAGAGTCCAAAACACAAGTATGAGACATCAAAAATTCCGTAATGGCGACCCGATTCGGAATCTGTTGTCCTCATTGATTTCTGAGCTTCCTAGCGGCAACAGCGCCACCATTTGTCTGCCATTGAAATTGCACAAAAAAATTCAAAAAAAAAAAACTTTTGCCTACGTACTAAGTAGGCCACTGCGAATCTTTTTCCCTCTTGAGAGTTTTGTCTAAAATGTCCAGAAGGGGGCGCAAAGCGAACCCGGAAGTGTTTTGACACTTGTGTTTTTTTCCAGATTTTTTTTTTTTTTTTTTAGGGTTAGGCTTAGTGTATACAAGTCTGCGGGTTAGGTTTAGGGTGAGGGTTTGAGATAGGTAGTAGTTGTAGTACTAAGACTGGTTAGGGTTAGTGTATACAAGTCTGCGGGTTAGGTTCAGGGTGAGGGTTTGAGATAGGTTGTAGTTGTAGTACTAAGACAAGTCTAAGTCCACATCAAGAAGGTTTTTTTTTGATTTTTTTTTTTTTTGGTTTAGTTTCTTTTTTTTTTTTTTTTTTTTTTGATTTTTTTTTTTTTTTTTTTGAATTTTTTTTCTTTTTTTTTCTTTTTTTCTTTTTTTTTTTATTTTTTTTTCTTTTTTTGCATGTTTCAAGTGATTTGGGATCGACTGGTAATAGTCCCCAGTGCACTTATTTTGGTGTCCCCAAGCTCTGGGACTTAGTAAAATTTACCCCAGACCTTAGGAGTGTCGTAGAGCGACGGGACCAATTCCATTAAATCCGGCATGAAAAAGTGATTCAGAAAATGTGTTGTTTGAAAAAAAAAAATAATAATTGAGCTCTAGGGGCTGAAAAAACGTGTCTCTTTTGATTTGGCGGAGAGTTAGCAGTGTCGGAGAGCTACGAAACCACTTCCATCGGATTCGGGACGCTTCAAACATTTAGAAACAGTCTTGTTTGTGAAGACAGCAATTTTTTTGAATATCTTATTGAATTTTAAAGCTGCAAGGCCGCAAAATAAAGCCTAAAATGTCAACGCTTGACCTTTGGGTCTTCGGAGTGTCTTTGAGCGTCGGGAGTTGGCTCCCTAGACTCACTTTTTCCCGCTGAATACAGCCGTGGTGGTCTCGTGTCTCTACGATGTCGGGAAGTGGGTGTAATAGCCACTTAGCCGCCAGAAAACTTCTGTAAAAAACCGAGACCATTTTCCGACTCAGAACGACGAGGCGGACGCGCTGATATGTGTTTCCCAGCACACGGACTTACGGTTCTCTTAATTGGCTAGGGTTAGGGTTAGTTTTCAACGCGCGATAGCTCTTGAACGATACGTCCGTCAGACAAGTAATTGACGTTGGCGTTTCCAGCTTTCCGAGGCCTACGATCTGATATGTCCGCCATTGTCGTGCGACCCCCGTAGCCCCTAACCCTAACCCTAGATAACCCTAGTTTTACCTGATCGAAAGGCTTATAGGGTTATCGATGCTAAGAATGTGTTTTTGGTTGAAATGCTAAACTTAAAATTGAGTACCAGAAGCGAGCCACATATCATCGCGTTCGTCTTATCGATGGCTACGCGTGGACGTGACTAACTTTTATTTCTGACCTTTGTGGGAGGAGCTATCGCACTTTAAAGGCTAACCCTAGGGTTAGGAACCGTGCGACCGTGTGCGGAGAGACACATATCCAAATGTCCGTCTCGACAAGCTATATAACATACTAAAAGATGGGACCGTGTCGACCTTTGTGGGAGGAGCTATCGCACTTTAAAGGCTAACCCTAGGGTTAGGAACCGTGCGACCGTGTGCGGAGAGACACATATCCAAATGTCCGTCTCGACAAGCTATATAACATACTAAAAGATGGGACCGTGTCGACCTTTGTGGGAGGAGCTATCGCACTTTAAAGGGTTAGGGTTAGGGTTAGGGTTAGGCAATGGGGGTTCGCAAGATTACCGGTAATCTTACCGATAAGACCCAGGAGCCTCTGAACGTCCAGGACACAAGTATGAGACATCTAAAATTCCGTAATGGCGACCCGATTCGGAATCTGTTGTCCTCATTGATTTCTGAGCTTCCTAGCGGCAACAGCGCCACCATTTGTCTGCCATTAAAATTGCACAAAAAAATTCAAAAAAAAAAAAACTTTTGCCTACGTACTAAGTAGGCCACTGCGAATCTTTTTCCCTCTTGAGAGTTTTGTCTAAAATGTCCAGAAGGGGGCGCAACAGCGAACCCGGAAGTGTTTTGACACTTGTGTTATTTTCAAGATTTAGGGTTAGGTAATGGGGGTTCTACCGATAAGACTCAGGAGCCTCTGAGAGTCCAAAACACAAGTATGAGACATCAAAAATTCCGTAATGGCGACCCGATTCGGAATCTGTTGTCCTCATTGATTTCTGAGCTTCCTAGCGGCAACAGCGCCACCATTTGTCTGCCATTGAAATTGCACAAAAAAATTCAAAAAAAAAAAAACTTTTGCCTACGTACTAAGTAGGCCACTGCGAATCTTTTTCCCTCTTGAGAGTTTTGTCTAAAATGTCCAGAAGGGGGCGCAAAGCGAACCCGGAAGTGTTTTGACACTAAGAATGTGTTTTTGGTTGAAATGCTAAACTTAAAATTGAGTACCAGAAGCGAGCCACATATCATCGCGTTCGTCTTATCGATGGCTACGCGTGGACGTGACTAACTTTTATTTCTGACCTTTGTGGGAGGAGCTATCGCACTTTAAAGGCTAACCCTAGGGTTAGGAACCGTGCGACCGTGTGCGGAGAGACACATATCCAAATGTCCGTCTCGACAAGCTATATAACATACTAAAAGATGGGACCGTGTCGACCTTTGTGGGAGGAGCTATCGCACTTTAAAGGCTAACCCTAGGGTTAGGAACCGTGCGACCGTGTGCGGAGAGACACATATCCAAATGTCCGTCTCGACAAGCTATATAACATACTAAAAGATGGGACCGTGTCGACCTTTGTGGGAGGAGCTATCGCACTTTAAAGGCTAACCCTAGGGTTAGGAACCGTGCGACCGTGTGCGGAGAGACACATATCCAAATGTCCGTCTCGACAAGCTATATAACATACTAAAAGATGGGACCGTGTCGACCTTTGTGGGAGGAGCTATCGCACTTTAAAGGGTTAGGGTTAGGGTTAGGGTTAGGCAATGGGGGTTCGCAAGATTACCGGTAATCTTACCGATAAGACCCAGGAGCCTCTGAACGTCCAGGACACAAGTATGAGACATCTAAAATTCCGTAATGGCGACCCGATTCGGAATCTGTTGTCCTCATTGATTTCTGAGCTTCCTAGCGGCAACAGCGCCACCATTTGTCTGCCATTAAAATTGCACAAAAAAATTCAAAAAAAAAAAAACTTTTGCCTACGTACTAAGTAGGCCACTGCGAATCTTTTTCCCTCTTGAGAGTTTTGTCTAAAATGTCCAGAAGGGGGCGCAACAGCGAACCCGGAAGTGTTTTGACACTTGTGTTATTTTCAAGATTTAGGGTTAGGTAATGGGGGTTCTACCGATAAGACTCAGGAGCCTCTGAGAGTCCAAAACACAAGTATGAGACATCAAAAATTCCGTAATGGCGACCCGATTCGGAATCTGTTGTCCTCATTGATTTCTGAGCTTCCTAGCGGCAACAGCGCCACCATTTGTCTGCCATTGAAATTGCACAAAAAAATTCAAAAAAAAAAAAACTTTTGCCTACGTACTAAGTAGGCCACTGCGAATCTTTTTCCCTCTTGAGAGTTTTGTCTAAAATGTCCAGAAGGGGGCGCAAAGCGAACCCGGAAGTGTTTTGACACTTGTGTTTTTTTCCAGATTTTTTTTTTTTTTTTTTAGGGTTAGGCTTAGTGTATACAAGTCTGCGGGTTAGGTTTAGGGTGAGGGTTTGAGATAGGTAGTAGTTGTAGTACTAAGACTGGTTAGGGTTAGTGTATACAAGTCTGCGGGTTAGGTTCAGGGTGAGGGTTTGAGATAGGTTGTAGTTGTAGTACTAAGACAAGTCTAAGTCCACATCAAGAAGGTTTTTTTCTTTTTTTTTCTTTTTTTCTTTTTTTTTTTTAATTTTTTTTCTTTTTTTGCATGTTTCAAGTGATTTGGGATCGACTGGTAATAGTCCCCAGTGCACTTATTTTGGTGTCCCCAAGCTCTGGGACTTAGTAAAATTTACCTCAGACCTTAGGAGTGTCGTAGAGCGACGGGACCAATTCCATTAAATCCGGCATGAAAAAGTGATTCAGAAAATGTGTTGTTTGAAAAAAAAAAAAAATAATTGAGCTCTAGGGGCTGAAAAAACGTGTCTCTTTTGATTTGGCGGAGAGTTAGCAGTGTCGGAGAGCTACGAAACCACTTCCATCGGATTCGGGACGCTTCAAACATTTAGAAACAGTCTTGTTTGTGAAGACAGCAATTTTTTTGAATATCTTATTGAATTTTAAAGCTGCAAGGCCGCAAAATAAAGCCTAAAATGTCAACGCTTGACCTTTGGGTCTTCGGAGTGTCTTTGAGCGTCGGGAGTTGGCTCCCTAGACTCACTTTTTCCCGCTGAATACAGCCGTGGTGGTCTCGTGTCTCTACGATGTCGGGAAGTGGGTGTAATAGCCACTTAGCCGCCAGAAAACTTCTGTAAAAAACCGAGACCATTTTCCGACTCAGAACGACGAGGCGGACGCGCTGATATGTGTTTCCCAGCACACGGACTTACGGTTCTCTTAATTGGCTAGGGTTAGGGTTAGTTTTCAACGCGCGATAGCTCTTGAACGATACGTCCGTCAGACAAGTAATTGACGTTGGCGTTTCCAGCTTTCCGAGGCCTACGATCTGATATGTCCGCCATTGTCGTGCGACCCCCGTAGCCCCTAACCCTAACCCTAGATAACCCTAGTTTTACCTGATCGAAAGGCTTATAGGGTTACCGATGCTAAGAATGTGTTTTTGGTTGAAATGCTAAACTTAAAATTGAGTACCAGAAGCGAGCCACATATCATCGCGTTCGTCTTATCGATGGCTACGCGTGGACGTGACTAACTTTTATTTCTGACCTTTGTGGGAGGAGCTATCGCACTTTAAAGGCTAACCCTAGGGTTAGGAACCGTGCGACCGTGTGCGGAGAGACACATATCCAAATGTCCGTCTCGACAAGCTATATAACATACTAAAAGATGGGACCGTGTCGACCTTTGTGGGAGGAGCTATCGCACTTTAAAGGCTAACCCTAGGGTTAGGAACCGTGCGACCGTGTGCGGAGAGACACATATCCAAATGTCCGTCTCGACAAGCTATATAACATACTAAAAGATGGGACCGTGTCGACCTTTGTGGGAGGAGCTATCGCACTTTAAAGGCTAACCCTAGGGTTAGGAACCGTGCGACCGTGTGCGGAGAGACACATATCCAAATGTCCGTCTCGACAAGCTATATAACATACTAAAAGATGGGACCGTGTCGACCTTTGTGGGAGGAGCTATCGCACTTTAAAGGGTTAGGGTTAGGGTTAGGGTTAGGGCAATGGGGGTTCGCAAGATTACCGGTAATCTTACCGATAAGACCCAGGAGCCTCTGAACGTCCAGGACACAAGTATGAGACATCTAAAATTCCGTAATGGCGACCCGATTCGGAATCTGTTGTCCTCATTGATTTCTGAGCTTCCTAGCGGCAACAGCGCCACCATTTGTCTGCCATTAAAATTGCACAAAAAAATTCAAAAAAAAAAAAACTTTTGCCTACGTACTAAGTAGGCCACTGCGAATCTTTTTCCCTCTTGAGAGTTTTGTCTAAAATGTCCAGAAGGGGGCGCAACAGCGAACCCGGAAGTGTTTTGACACTTGTGTTATTTTCAAGATTTAGGGTTAGGTAATGGGGGTTCTACCGATAAGACTCAGGAGCCTCTGAGAGTCCAAAACACAAGTATGAGACATCAAAAATTCCGTAATGGCGACCCGATTCGGAATCTGTTGTCCTCATTGATTTCTGAGCTTCCTAGCGGCAACAGCGCCACCATTTGTCTGCCATTGAAATTGCACAAAAAAATTCAAAAAAAAAAAAACTTTTGCCTACGTACTAAGTAGGCCACTGCGAATCTTTTTCCCTCTTGAGAGTTTTGTCTAAAATGTCCAGAAGGGGGCGCAAAGCGAACCCGGAAGTGTTTTGACACTAAGAATGTGTTTTTGGTTGAAATGCTAAACTTAAAATTGAGTACCAGAAGCGAGCCACATATCATCGCGTTCGTCTTATCGATGGCTACGCGTGGACGTGACTAACTTTTATTTCTGACCTTTGTGGGAGGAGCTATCGCACTTTAAAGGCTAACCCTAGGGTTAGGAACCGTGCGACCGTGTGCGGAGAGACACATATCCAAATGTCCGTCTCGACAAGCTATATAACATACTAAAAGATGGGACCGTGTCGACCTTTGTGGGAGGAGCTATCGCACTTTAAAGGCTAACCCTAGGGTTAGGAACCGTGCGACCGTGTGCGGAGAGACACATATCCAAATGTCCGTCTCGACAAGCTATATAACATACTAAAAGATGGGACCGTGTCGACCTTTGTGGGAGGAGCTATCGCACTTTAAAGGCTAACCCTAGGGTTAGGAACCGTGCGACCGTGTGCGGAGAGACACATATCCAAATGTCCGTCTCGACAAGCTATATAACATACTAAAAGATGGGACCGTGTCGACCTTTGTGGGAGGAGCTATCGCACTTTAAAGGGTTAGGGTTAGGGTTAGGGTTAGGCAATGGGGGTTCGCAAGATTACCGGTAATCTTACCGATAAGACCCAGGAGCCTCTGAACGTCCAGGACACAAGTATGAGACATCTAAAATTCCGTAATGGCGACCCGATTCGGAATCTGTTGTCCTCATTGATTTCTGAGCTTCCTAGCGGCAACAGCGCCACCATTTGTCTGCCATTAAAATTGCACAAAAAAATTCAAAAAAAAAAAAACTTTTGCCTACGTACTAAGTAGGCCACTGCGAATCTTTTTCCCTCTTGAGAGTTTTGTCTAAAATGTCCAGAAGGGGGCGCAACAGCGAACCCGGAAGTGTTTTGACACTTGTGTTATTTTCAAGATTTAGGGTTAGGTAATGGGGGTTCTACCGATAAGACTCAGGAGCCTCTGAGAGTCCAAAACACAAGTATGAGACATCAAAAATTCCGTAATGGCGACCCGATTCGGAATCTGTTGTCCTCATTGATTTCTGAGCTTCCTAGCGGCAACAGCGCCACCATTTGTCTGCCATTGAAATTGCACAAAAAAATTCAAAAAAAAAAAAACTTTTGCCTACGTACTAAGTAGGCCACTGCGAATCTTTTTCCCTCTTGAGAGTTTTGTCTAAAATGTCCAGAAGGGGGCGCAAAGCGAACCCGGAAGTGTTTTGACACTTGTGTTTTTTTCCAGATTTTTTTTTTTTTTTTTTAGGGTTAGGCTTAGTGTATACAAGTCTGCGGGTTAGGTTTAGGGTGAGGGTTTGAGATAGGTAGTAGTTGTAGTACTAAGACTGGTTAGGGTTAGTGTATACAAGTCTGCGGGTTAGGTTCAGGGTGAGGGTTTGAGATAGGTTGTAGTTGTAGTACTAAGACAAGTCTAAGTCCACATCAAGAAGGTTTTTTTCTTTTTTTTTCTTTTTTTCTTTTTTTTTTTTAATTTTTTTTCTTTTTTTGCATGTTTCAAGTGATTTGGGATCGACTGGTAATAGTCCCCAGTGCACTTATTTTGGTGTCCCCAAGCTCTGGGACTTAGTAAAATTTACCTCAGACCTTAGGAGTGTCGTAGAGCGACGGGACCAATTCCATTAAATCCGGCATGAAAAAGTGATTCAGAAAATGTGTTGTTTGAAAAAAAAAAAAAATAATTGAGCTCTAGGGGCTGAAAAAACGTGTCTCTTTTGATTTGGCGGAGAGTTAGCAGTGTCGGAGAGCTACGAAACCACTTCCATCGGATTCGGGACGCTTCAAACATTTAGAAACAGTCTTGTTTGTGAAGACAGCAATTTTTTTGAATATCTTATTGAATTTTAAAGCTGCAAGGCCGCAAAATAAAGCCTAAAATGTCAACGCTTGACCTTTGGGTCTTCGGAGTGTCTTTGAGCGTCGGGAGTTGGCTCCCTAGACTCACTTTTTCCCGCTGAATACAGCCGTGGTGGTCTCGTGTCTCTACGATGTCGGGAAGTGGGTGTAATAGCCACTTAGCCGCCAGAAAACTTCTGTAAAAAACCGAGACCATTTTCCGACTCAGAACGACGAGGCGGACGCGCTGATATGTGTTTCCCAGCACACGGACTTACGGTTCTCTTAATTGGCTAGGGTTAGGGTTAGTTTTCAACGCGCGATAGCTCTTGAACGATACGTCCGTCAGACAAGTAATTGACGTTGGCGTTTCCAGCTTTCCGAGGCCTACGATCTGATATGTCCGCCATTGTCGTGCGACCCCCGTAGCCCCTAACCCTAACCCTAGATAACCCTAGTTTTACCTGATCGAAAGGCTTATAGGGTTACCGATGCTAAGAATGTGTTTTTGGTTGAAATGCTAAACTTAAAATTGAGTACCAGAAGCGAGCCACATATCATCGCGTTCGTCTTATCGATGGCTACGCGTGGACGTGACTAACTTTTATTTCTGACCTTTGTGGGAGGAGCTATCGCACTTTAAAGGCTAACCCTAGGGTTAGGAACCGTGCGACCGTGTGCGGAGAGACACATATCCAAATGTCCGTCTCGACAAGCTATATAACATACTAAAAGATGGGACCGTGTCGACCTTTGTGGGAGGAGCTATCGCACTTTAAAGGCTAACCCTAGGGTTAGGAACCGTGCGACCGTGTGCGGAGAGACACATATCCAAATGTCCGTCTCGACAAGCTATATAACATACTAAAAGATGGGACCGTGTCGACCTTTGTGGGAGGAGCTATCGCACTTTAAAGGCTAACCCTAGGGTTAGGAACCGTGCGACCGTGTGCGGAGAGACACATATCCAAATGTCCGTCTCGACAAGCTATATAACATACTAAAAGATGGGACCGTGTCGACCTTTGTGGGAGGAGCTATCGCACTTTAAAGGGTTAGGGTTAGGGTTAGGGTTAGGCAATGGGGGTTCGCAAGATTACCGGTAATCTTACCGATAAGACCCAGGAGCCTCTGAACGTCCAGGACACAAGTATGAGACATCTAAAATTCCGTAATGGCGACCCGATTCGGAATCTGTTGTCCTCATTGATTTCTGAGCTTCCTAGCGGCAACAGCGCCACCATTTGTCTGCCATTAAAATTGCACAAAAAAATTCAAAAAAAAAAAAACTTTTGCCTACGTACTAAGTAGGCCACTGCGAATCTTTTTCCCTCTTGAGAGTTTTGTCTAAAATGTCCAGAAGGGGGCGCAACAGCGAACCCGGAAGTGTTTTGACACTTGTGTTATTTTCAAGATTTAGGGTTAGGTAATGGGGGTTCTACCGATAAGACTCAGGAGCCTCTGAGAGTCCAAAACACAAGTATGAGACATCAAAAATTCCGTAATGGCGACCCGATTCGGAATCTGTTGTCCTCATTGATTTCTGAGCTTCCTAGCGGCAACAGCGCCACCATTTGTCTGCCATTAAAATTGCACAAAAAAATTCAAAAAAAAAAAAACTTTTGCCTACGTACTAAGTAGGCCACTGCGAATCTTTTTCCCTCTTGAGAGTTTTGTCTAAAATGTCCAGAAGGGGGCGCAACAGCGAACCCGGAAGTGTTTTGACACTTGTGTTATTTTCAAGATTTAGGGTTAGGTAATGGGGGTTCTACCGATAAGACTCAGGAGCCTCTGAGAGTCCAAAACACAAGTATGAGACATCAAAAATTCCGTAATGGCGACCCGATTCGGAATCTGTTGTCCTCATTGATTTCTGAGCTTCCTAGCGGCAACAGCGCCACCATTTGTCTGCCATTGAAATTGCACAAAAAAATTCAAAAAAAAAAAAACTTTTGCCTACGTACTAAGTAGGCCACTGCGAATCTTTTTCCCTCTTGAGAGTTTTGTCTAAAATGTCCAGAAGGGGGCGCAAAGCGAACCCGGAAGTGTTTTGACACTTGTGTTATTTTCAAGATTTAGGGTTAGGTAATGGGGGTTCTACCGATAAGACTCAGGAGCCTCTGAGAGTCCAAAACACAAGTATGAGACATCAAAAATTCCGTAATGGCGACCCGATTCGGAATCTGTTGTCCTCATTGATTTCTGAGCTTCCTAGCGGCAACAGCGCCACCATTTGTCTGCCATTAAAATTGCACAAAAAAATTCAAAAAAAAAAAAACTTTTGCCTACGTACTAAGTAGGCCACTGCGAATCTTTTTCCCTCTTGAGAGTTTTGTCTAAAATGTCCAGAAGGGGGCGCAACAGCGAACCCGGAAGTGTTTTGACACTTGTGTTATTTTCAAGATTTAGGGTTAGGTAATGGGGGTTCTACCGATAAGACTCAGGAGCCTCTGAGAGTCCAAAACACAAGTATGAGACATCAAAAATTCCGTAATGGCGACCCGATTCGGAATCTGTTGTCCTCATTGATTTCTGAGCTTCCTAGCGGCAACAGCGCCACCATTTGTCTGCCATTGAAATTGCACAAAAAAATTCAAAAAAAAAAAAACTTTTGCCTACGTACTAAGTAGGCCACTGCGAATCTTTTTCCCTCTTGAGAGTTTTGTCTAAAATGTCCAGAAGGGGGCGCAACAGCGAACCCGGAAGTGTTTTGACACTTGTGTTATTTTCAAGATTTAGGGTTAGGTAATGGGGGTTCTACCGATAAGACTCAGGAGCCTCTGAGAGTCCAAAACACAAGTATGAGACATCAAAAATTCCGTAATGGCGACCCGATTCGGAATCTGTTGTCCTCATTGATTTCTGAGCTTCCTAGCGGCAACAGCGCCACCATTTGTCTGCCATTGAAATTGCACAAAAAAATTCAAAAAAAAAAAAACTTTTGCCTACGTACTAAGTAGGCCACTGCGAATCTTTTTCCCTCTTGAGAGTTTTGTCTAAAATGTCCAGAAGGGGGCGCAAAGCGAACCCGGAAGTGTTTTGACACTTGTGTTATTTTCAAGATTTAGGGTTAGGTAATGGGGGTTCTACCGATAAGACTCAGGAGCCTCTGAGAGTCCAAAACACAAGTATGAGACATCAAAAATTCCGTAATGGCGACCCGATTCGGAATCTGTTGTCCTCATTGATTTCTGAGCTTCCTAGCGGCAACAGCGCCACCATTTGTCTGCCATTAAAATTGCACAAAAAAATTCAAAAAAAAAAAAACTTTTGCCTACGTACTAAGTAGGCCACTGCGAATCTTTTTCCCTCTTGAGAGTTTTGTCTAAAATGTCCAGAAGGGGGCGCAACAGCGAACCCGGAAGTGTTTTGACACTTGTGTTATTTTCAAGATTTAGGGTTAGGTAATGGGGGTTCTACCGATAAGACTCAGGAGCCTCTGAGAGTCCAAAACACAAGTATGAGACATCAAAAATTCCGTAATGGCGACCCGATTCGGAATCTGTTGTCCTCATTGATTTCTGAGCTTCCTAGCGGCAACAGCGCCACCATTTGTCTGCCATTGAAATTGCACAAAAAAATTCAAAAAAAAAAAAACTTTTGCCTACGTACTAAGTAGGCCACTGCGAATCTTTTTCCCTCTTGAGAGTTTTGTCTAAAATGTCCAGAAGGGGGCGCAACAGCGAACCCGGAAGTGTTTTGACACTTGTGTTATTTTCAAGATTTAGGGTTAGGTAATGGGGGTTCTACCGATAAGACTCAGGAGCCTCTGAGAGTCCAAAACACAAGTATGAGACATCAAAAATTCCGTAATGGCGACCCGATTCGGAATCTGTTGTCCTCATTGATTTCTGAGCTTCCTAGCGGCAACAGCGCCACCATTTGTCTGCCATTGAAATTGCACAAAAAAATTCAAAAAAAAAAAAACTTTTGCCTACGTACTAAGTAGGCCACTGCGAATCTTTTTCCCTCTTGAGAGTTTTGTCTAAAATGTCCAGAAGGGGGCGCAAAGCGAACCCGGAAGTGTTTTGACACTTGTGTTTTTTTCCAGATTTTTTTTTTTTTTTTTTAGGGTTAGGCTTAGTGTATACAAGTCTGCGGGTTAGGTTTAGGGTGAGGGTTTGAGATAGGTAGTAGTTGTAGTACTAAGACTGGTTAGGGTTAGTGTATACAAGTCTGCGGGTTAGGTTCAGGGTGAGGGTTTGAGATAGGTTGTAGTTGTAGTACTAAGACAAGTCTAAGTCCACATCAAGAAGGTTTTTTTTTTTTTTTTTTGGTTTAGTTTCTTTTTTTTTTTTCTTTTTTTTTGATTTTTTTTTTTTTTTTTTGAATTTTTTTTCTTTTTTTTTCTTTTTTTCTTTTTTTTTTTAATTTTTTTTCTTTTTTTGCATGTTTCAAGTGATTTGGGATCGACTGGTAATAGTCCCCAGTGCACTTATTTTGGTGTCCCCAAGCTCTGGGACTTAGTAAAATTTACCCCAGACCTTAGGAGTGTCGTAGAGCGACGGGACCAATTCCATTAAATCCGGCATGAAAAAGTGATTCAGAAAATGTGTTGTTTGAAAAAAAATAATAATAATTGAGCTCTAGGGGCTGAAAAAACGTGTCTCTTTTGATTTGGCGGAGAGTTAGCAGTGTCGGAGAGCTACGAAACCACTTCCATCGGATTCGGGACGCTTCAAACATTTAGAAACAGTCTTGTTTGTGAAGACAGCAATTTTTTTGAATATCTTATTGAATTTTAAAGCTGCAAGGCCGCAAAATAAAGCCTAAAATGTCAACGCTTGACCTTTGGGTCTTCGGAGTGTCTTTGAGCGTCGGGAGTTGGCTCCCTAGACTCACTTTTTCCCGCTGAATACAGCCGTGGTGGTCTCGTGTCTCTACGATGTCGGGAAGTGGGTGTAATAGCCACTTAGCCGCCAGAAAACTTCTGTAAAAAACCGAGACCATTTTCCGACTCAGAACGACGAGGCGGACGCGCTGATATGTGTTTCCCAGCACACGGACTTACGGTTCTCTTAATTGGCTAGGGTTAGGGTTAGTTTTCAACGCGCGATAGCTCTTGAACGATACGTCCGTCAGACAAGTAATTGACGTTGGCGTTTCCAGCTTTCCGAGGCCTACGATCTGATATGTCCGCCATTGTCGTGCGACCCCCGTAGCCCCTAACCCTAACCCTAGATAACCCTAGTTTTACCTGATCGAAAGGCTTATAGGGTTACCGATGCTAAGAATGTGTTTTTGGTTGAAATGCTAAACTTAAAATTGAGTACCAGAAGCGAGCCACATATCATCGCGTTCGTCTTATCGATGGCTACGCGTGGACGTGACTAACTTTTATTTCTGACCTTTGTGGGAGGAGCTATCGCACTTTAAAGGCTAACCCTAGGGTTAGGAACCGTGCGACCGTGTGCGGAGAGACACATATCCAAATGTCCGTCTCGACAAGCTATATAACATACTAAAAGATGGGACCGTGTCGACCTTTGTGGGAGGAGCTATCGCACTTTAAAGGCTAACCCTAGGGTTAGGAACCGTGCGACCGTGTGCGGAGAGACACATATCCAAATGTCCGTCTCGACAAGCTATATAACATACTAAAAGATGGGACCGTGTCGACCTTTGTGGGAGGAGCTATCGCACTTTAAAGGCTAACCCTAGGGTTAGGAACCGTGCGACCGTGTGCGGAGAGACACATATCCAAATGTCCGTCTCGACAAGCTATATAACATACTAAAAGATGGGACCGTGTCGACCTTTGTGGGAGGAGCTATCGCACTTTAAAGGGTTAGGGTTAGGGTTAGGGTTAGGGCAATGGGGGTTCGCAAGATTACCGGTAATCTTACCGATAAGACCCAGGAGCCTCTGAACGTCCAGGACACAAGTATGAGACATCTAAAATTCCGTAATGGCGACCCGATTCGGAATCTGTTGTCCTCATTGATTTCTGAGCTTCCTAGCGGCAACAGCGCCACCATTTGTCTGCCATTAAAATTGCACAAAAAAATTAAAAAAAAAAAAAACTTTTGCCTACGTACTAAGTAGGCCACTGCGAATCTTTTTCCCTCTTGAGAGTTTTGTCTAAAATGTCCAGAAGGGGGCGCAACAGCGAACCCGGAAGTGTTTTGACACTTGTGTTATTTTCAAGATTTAGGGTTAGGTAATGGGGGTTCTACCGATAAGACTCAGGAGCCTCTGAGAGTCCAAAACACAAGTATGAGACATCAAAAATTCCGTAATGGCGACCCGATTCGGAATCTGTTGTCCTCATTGATTTCTGAGCTTCCTAGCGGCAACAGCGCCACCATTTGTCTGCCATTGAAATTGCACAAAAAAATTCAAAAAAAAAAAAACTTTTGCCTACGTACTAAGTAGGCCACTGCGAATCTTTTTCCCTCTTGAGAGTTTTGTCTAAAATGTCCAGAAGGGGGCGCAAAGCGAACCCGGAAGTGTTTTGACACTAAGAATGTGTTTTTGGTTGAAATGCTAAACTTAAAATTGAGTACCAGAAGCGAGCCACATATCATCGCGTTCGTCTTATCGATGGCTACGCGTGGACGTGACTAACTTTTATTTCTGACCTTTGTGGGAGGAGCTATCGCACTTTAAAGGCTAACCCTAGGGTTAGGAACCGTGCGACCGTGTGCGGAGAGACACATATCCAAATGTCCGTCTCGACAAGCTATATAACATACTAAAAGATGGGACCGTGTCGACCTTTGTGGGAGGAGCTATCGCACTTTAAAGGCTAACCCTAGGGTTAGGAACCGTGCGACCGTGTGCGGAGAGACACATATCCAAATGTCCGTCTCGACAAGCTATATAACATACTAAAAGATGGGACCGTGTCGACCTTTGTGGGAGGAGCTATCGCACTTTAAAGGGTTAGGGTTAGGGTTAGGGTTAGGGCAATGGGGGTTCGCAAGATTACCGGTAATCTTACCGATAAGACCCAGGAGCCTCTGAACGTCCAGGACACAAGTATGAGACATCTAAAATTCCGTAATGGCGACCCGATTCGGAATCTGTTGTCCTCATTGATTTCTGAGCTTCCTAGCGGCAACAGCGCCACCATTTGTCTGCCATTAAAATTGCACAAAAAAATTCAAAAAAAAAAAAACTTTTGCCTACGTACTAAGTAGGCCACTGCGAATCTTTTTCCCTCTTGAGAGTTTTGTCTAAAATGTCCAGAAGGGGGCGCAACAGCGAACCCGGAAGTGTTTTGACACTTGTGTTATTTTCAAGATTTAGGGTTAGGTAATGGGGGTTCTACCGATAAGACTCAGGAGCCTCTGAGAGTCCAAAACACAAGTATGAGACATCAAAAATTCCGTAATGGCGACCCGATTCGGAATCTGTTGTCCTCATTGATTTCTGAGCTTCCTAGCGGCAACAGCGCCACCATTTGTCTGCCATTGAAATTGCACAAAAAAATTCAAAAAAAAAAAAACTTTTGCCTACGTACTAAGTAGGCCACTGCGAATCTTTTTCCCTCTTGAGAGTTTTGTCTAAAATGTCCAGAAGGGGGCGCAAAGCGAACCCGGAAGTGTTTTGACACTAAGAATGTGTTTTTGGTTGAAATGCTAAACTTAAAATTGAGTACCAGAAGCGAGCCACATATCATCGCGTTCGTCTTATCGATGGCTACGCGTGGACGTGACTAACTTTTATTTCTGACCTTTGTGGGAGGAGCTATCGCACTTTAAAGGCTAACCCTAGGGTTAGGAACCGTGCGACCGTGTGCGGAGAGACACATATCCAAATGTCCGTCTCGACAAGCTATATAACATACTAAAAGATGGGACCGTGTCGACCTTTGTGGGAGGAGCTATCGCACTTTAAAGGCTAACCCTAGGGTTAGGAACCGTGCGACCGTGTGCGGAGAGACACATATCCAAATGTCCGTCTCGACAAGCTATATAACATACTAAAAGATGGGACCGTGTCGACCTTTGTGGGAGGAGCTATCGCACTTTAAAGGGTTAGGGTTAGGGTTAGGGTTAGGGCAATGGGGGTTCGCAAGATTACCGGTAATCTTACCGATAAGACCCAGGAGCCTCTGAACGTCCAGGACACAAGTATGAGACATCTAAAATTCCGTAATGGCGACCCGATTCGGAATCTGTTGTCCTCATTGATTTCTGAGCTTCCTAGCGGCAACAGCGCCACCATTTGTCTGCCATTAAAATTGCACAAAAAAATTCAAAAAAAAAAAAACTTTTGCCTACGTACTAAGTAGGCCACTGCGAATCTTTTTCCCTCTTGAGAGTTTTGTCTAAAATGTCCAGAAGGGGGCGCAACAGCGAACCCGGAAGTGTTTTGACACTTGTGTTATTTTCAAGATTTAGGGTTAGGTAATGGGGGTTCTACCGATAAGACTCAGGAGCCTCTGAGAGTCCAAAACACAAGTATGAGACATCAAAAATTCCGTAATGGCGACCCGATTCGGAATCTGTTGTCCTCATTGATTTCTGAGCTTCCTAGCGGCAACAGCGCCACCATTTGTCTGCCATTGAAATTGCACAAAAAAATTCAAAAAAAAAAAAACTTTTGCCTACGTACTAAGTAGGCCACTGCGAATCTTTTTCCCTCTTGAGAGTTTTGTCTAAAATGTCCAGAAGGGGGCGCAACAGCGAACCCGGAAGTGTTTTGACACTTGTGTTATTTTCAAGATTTAGGGTTAGGTAATGGGGGTTCTACCGATAAGACTCAGGAGCCTCTGAGAGTCCAAAACACAAGTATGAGACATCAAAAATTCCGTAATGGCGACCCGATTCGGAATCTGTTGTCCTCATTGATTTCTGAGCTTCCTAGCGGCAACAGCGCCACCATTTGTCTGCCATTGAAATTGCACAAAAAAATTCAAAAAAAAAAAAACTTTTGCCTACGTACTAAGTAGGCCACTGCGAATCTTTTTCCCTCTTGAGAGTTTTGTCTAAAATGTCCAGAAGGGGGCGCAAAGCGAACCCGGAAGTGTTTTGACACTTGTGTTTTTTTCCAGATTTTTTTTTTTTTTTTTTAGGGTTAGGCTTAGTGTATACAAGTCTGCGGGTTAGGTTTAGGGTGAGGGTTTGAGATAGGTAGTAGTTGTAGTACTAAGACTGGTTAGGGTTAGTGTATACAAGTCTGCGGGTTAGGTTCAGGGTGAGGGTTTGAGATAGGTTGTAGTTGTAGTACTAAGACAAGTCTAAGTCCACATCAAGAAGGTTTTTTTTTTTTTTTTTTGGTTTAGTTTCTTTTTTTTTTTTCTTTTTTTTTGATTTTTTTTTTTTTTTTTTGAATTTTTTTTCTTTTTTTTTCTTTTTTTCTTTTTTTTTTTAATTTTTTTTCTTTTTTTGCATGTTTCAAGTGATTTGGGATCGACTGGTAATAGTCCCCAGTGCACTTATTTTGGTGTCCCCAAGCTCTGGGACTTAGTAAAATTTACCCCAGACCTTAGGAGTGTCGTAGAGCGACGGGACCAATTCCATTAAATCCGGCATGAAAAAGTGATTCAGAAAATGTGTTGTTTGAAAAAAAATAATAATAATTGAGCTCTAGGGGCTGAAAAAACGTGTCTCTTTTGATTTGGCGGAGAGTTAGCAGTGTCGGAGAGCTACGAAACCACTTCCATCGGATTCGGGACGCTTCAAACATTTAGAAACAGTCTTGTTTGTGAAGACAGCAATTTTTTTGAATATCTTATTGAATTTTAAAGCTGCAAGGCCGCAAAATAAAGCCTAAAATGTCAACGCTTGACCTTTGGGTCTTCGGAGTGTCTTTGAGCGTCGGGAGTTGGCTCCCTAGACTCACTTTTTCCCGCTGAATACAGCCGTGGTGGTCTCGTGTCTCTACGATGTCGGGAAGTGGGTGTAATAGCCACTTAGCCGCCAGAAAACTTCTGTAAAAAACCGAGACCATTTTCCGACTCAGAACGACGAGGCGGACGCGCTGATATGTGTTTCCCAGCACACGGACTTACGGTTCTCTTAATTGGCTAGGGTTAGGGTTAGTTTTCAACGCGCGATAGCTCTTGAACGATACGTCCGTCAGACAAGTAATTGACGTTGGCGTTTCCAGCTTTCCGAGGCCTACGATCTGATATGTCCGCCATTGTCGTGCGACCCCCGTAGCCCCTAACCCTAACCCTAGATAACCCTAGTTTTACCTGATCGAAAGGCTTATAGGGTTACCGATGCTAAGAATGTGTTTTTGGTTGAAATGCTAAACTTAAAATTGAGTACCAGAAGCGAGCCACATATCATCGCGTTCGTCTTATCGATGGCTACGCGTGGACGTGACTAACTTTTATTTCTGACCTTTGTGGGAGGAGCTATCGCACTTTAAAGGCTAACCCTAGGGTTAGGAACCGTGCGACCGTGTGCGGAGAGACACATATCCAAATGTCCGTCTCGACAAGCTATATAACATACTAAAAGATGGGACCGTGTCGACCTTTGTGGGAGGAGCTATCGCACTTTAAAGGCTAACCCTAGGGTTAGGAACCGTGCGACCGTGTGCGGAGAGACACATATCCAAATGTCCGTCTCGACAAGCTATATAACATACTAAAAGATGGGACCGTGTCGACCTTTGTGGGAGGAGCTATCGCACTTTAAAGGCTAACCCTAGGGTTAGGAACCGTGCGACCGTGTGCGGAGAGACACATATCCAAATGTCCGTCTCGACAAGCTATATAACATACTAAAAGATGGGACCGTGTCGACCTTTGTGGGAGGAGCTATCGCACTTTAAAGGGTTAGGGTTAGGGTTAGGGTTAGGGCAATGGGGGTTCGCAAGATTACCGGTAATCTTACCGATAAGACCCAGGAGCCTCTGAACGTCCAGGACACAAGTATGAGACATCTAAAATTCCGTAATGGCGACCCGATTCGGAATCTGTTGTCCTCATTGATTTCTGAGCTTCCTAGCGGCAACAGCGCCACCATTTGTCTGCCATTAAAATTGCACAAAAAAATTAAAAAAAAAAAAAACTTTTGCCTACGTACTAAGTAGGCCACTGCGAATCTTTTTCCCTCTTGAGAGTTTTGTCTAAAATGTCCAGAAGGGGGCGCAACAGCGAACCCGGAAGTGTTTTGACACTTGTGTTATTTTCAAGATTTAGGGTTAGGTAATGGGGGTTCTACCGATAAGACTCAGGAGCCTCTGAGAGTCCAAAACACAAGTATGAGACATCAAAAATTCCGTAATGGCGACCCGATTCGGAATCTGTTGTCCTCATTGATTTCTGAGCTTCCTAGCGGCAACAGCGCCACCATTTGTCTGCCATTGAAATTGCACAAAAAAATTCAAAAAAAAAAAAACTTTTGCCTACGTACTAAGTAGGCCACTGCGAATCTTTTTCCCTCTTGAGAGTTTTGTCTAAAATGTCCAGAAGGGGGCGCAAAGCGAACCCGGAAGTGTTTTGACACTAAGAATGTGTTTTTGGTTGAAATGCTAAACTTAAAATTGAGTACCAGAAGCGAGCCACATATCATCGCGTTCGTCTTATCGATGGCTACGCGTGGACGTGACTAACTTTTATTTCTGACCTTTGTGGGAGGAGCTATCGCACTTTAAAGGCTAACCCTAGGGTTAGGAACCGTGCGACCGTGTGCGGAGAGACACATATCCAAATGTCCGTCTCGACAAGCTATATAACATACTAAAAGATGGGACCGTGTCGACCTTTGTGGGAGGAGCTATCGCACTTTAAAGGCTAACCCTAGGGTTAGGAACCGTGCGACCGTGTGCGGAGAGACACATATCCAAATGTCCGTCTCGACAAGCTATATAACATACTAAAAGATGGGACCGTGTCGACCTTTGTGGGAGGAGCTATCGCACTTTAAAGGGTTAGGGTTAGGGTTAGGGTTAGGGCAATGGGGGTTCGCAAGATTACCGGTAATCTTACCGATAAGACCCAGGAGCCTCTGAACGTCCAGGACACAAGTATGAGACATCTAAAATTCCGTAATGGCGACCCGATTCGGAATCTGTTGTCCTCATTGATTTCTGAGCTTCCTAGCGGCAACAGCGCCACCATTTGTCTGCCATTAAAATTGCACAAAAAAATTCAAAAAAAAAAAAACTTTTGCCTACGTACTAAGTAGGCCACTGCGAATCTTTTTCCCTCTTGAGAGTTTTGTCTAAAATGTCCAGAAGGGGGCGCAACAGCGAACCCGGAAGTGTTTTGACACTTGTGTTATTTTCAAGATTTAGGGTTAGGTAATGGGGGTTCTACCGATAAGACTCAGGAGCCTCTGAGAGTCCAAAACACAAGTATGAGACATCAAAAATTCCGTAATGGCGACCCGATTCGGAATCTGTTGTCCTCATTGATTTCTGAGCTTCCTAGCGGCAACAGCGCCACCATTTGTCTGCCATTGAAATTGCACAAAAAAATTCAAAAAAAAAAAAACTTTTGCCTACGTACTAAGTAGGCCACTGCGAATCTTTTTCCCTCTTGAGAGTTTTGTCTAAAATGTCCAGAAGGGGGCGCAAAGCGAACCCGGAAGTGTTTTGACACTAAGAATGTGTTTTTGGTTGAAATGCTAAACTTAAAATTGAGTACCAGAAGCGAGCCACATATCATCGCGTTCGTCTTATCGATGGCTACGCGTGGACGTGACTAACTTTTATTTCTGACCTTTGTGGGAGGAGCTATCGCACTTTAAAGGCTAACCCTAGGGTTAGGAACCGTGCGACCGTGTGCGGAGAGACACATATCCAAATGTCCGTCTCGACAAGCTATATAACATACTAAAAGATGGGACCGTGTCGACCTTTGTGGGAGGAGCTATCGCACTTTAAAGGCTAACCCTAGGGTTAGGAACCGTGCGACCGTGTGCGGAGAGACACATATCCAAATGTCCGTCTCGACAAGCTATATAACATACTAAAAGATGGGACCGTGTCGACCTTTGTGGGAGGAGCTATCGCACTTTAAAGGGTTAGGGTTAGGGTTAGGGTTAGGGCAATGGGGGTTCGCAAGATTACCGGTAATCTTACCGATAAGACCCAGGAGCCTCTGAACGTCCAGGACACAAGTATGAGACATCTAAAATTCCGTAATGGCGACCCGATTCGGAATCTGTTGTCCTCATTGATTTCTGAGCTTCCTAGCGGCAACAGCGCCACCATTTGTCTGCCATTAAAATTGCACAAAAAAATTCAAAAAAAAAAAACTTTTGCCTACGTACTAAGTAGGCCACTGCGAATCTTTTTCCCTCTTGAGAGTTTTGTCTAAAATGTCCAGAAGGGGGCGCAACAGCGAACCCGGAAGTGTTTTGACACTTGTGTTATTTTCAAGATTTAGGGTTAGGTAATGGGGGTTCTACCGATAAGACTCAGGAGCCTCTGAGAGTCCAAAACACAAGTATGAGACATCAAAAATTCCGTAATGGCGACCCGATTCGGAATCTGTTGTCCTCATTGATTTCTGAGCTTCCTAGCGGCAACAGCGCCACCATTTGTCTGCCATTGAAATTGCACAAAAAAATTCAAAAAAAAAAAAACTTTTGCCTACGTACTAAGTAGGCCACTGCGAATCTTTTTCCCTCTTGAGAGTTTTGTCTAAAATGTCCAGAAGGGGGCGCAACAGCGAACCCGGAAGTGTTTTGACACTTGTGTTATTTTCAAGATTTAGGGTTAGGTAATGGGGGTTCTACCGATAAGACTCAGGAGCCTCTGAGAGTCCAAAACACAAGTATGAGACATCAAAAATTCCGTAATGGCGACCCGATTCGGAATCTGTTGTCCTCATTGATTTCTGAGCTTCCTAGCGGCAACAGCGCCACCATTTGTCTGCCATTGAAATTGCACAAAAAAATTCAAAAAAAAAAAAACTTTTGCCTACGTACTAAGTAGGCCACTGCGAATCTTTTTCCCTCTTGAGAGTTTTGTCTAAAATGTCCAGAAGGGGGCGCAAAGCGAACCCGGAAGTGTTTTGACACTTGTGTTTTTTTCCAGATTTTTTTTTTTTTTTTTTAGGGTTAGGCTTAGTGTATACAAGTCTGCGGGTTAGGTTTAGGGTGAGGGTTTGAGATAGGTAGTAGTTGTAGTACTAAGACTGGTTAGGGTTAGTGTATACAAGTCTGCGGGTTAGGTTCAGGGTGAGGGTTTGAGATAGGTTGTAGTTGTAGTACTAAGACAAGTCTAAGTCCACATCAAGAAGGTTTTTTTTTTTTTTTTTTGGTTTAGTTTCTTTTTTTTTTTTCTTTTTTTTTGATTTTTTTTTTTTTTTTTTGAATTTTTTTTCTTTTTTTTTCTTTTTTTCTTTTTTTTTTTAATTTTTTTTCTTTTTTTGCATGTTTCAAGTGATTTGGGATCGACTGGTAATAGTCCCCAGTGCACTTATTTTGGTGTCCCCAAGCTCTGGGACTTAGTAAAATTTACCCCAGACCTTAGGAGTGTCGTAGAGCGACGGGACCAATTCCATTAAATCCGGCATGAAAAAGTGATTCAGAAAATGTGTTGTTTGAAAAAAAATAATAATAATTGAGCTCTAGGGGCTGAAAAAACGTGTCTCTTTTGATTTGGCGGAGAGTTAGCAGTGTCGGAGAGCTACGAAACCACTTCCATCGGATTCGGGACGCTTCAAACATTTAGAAACAGTCTTGTTTGTGAAGACAGCAATTTTTTTGAATATCTTATTGAATTTTAAAGCTGCAAGGCCGCAAAATAAAGCCTAAAATGTCAACGCTTGACCTTTGGGTCTTCGGAGTGTCTTTGAGCGTCGGGAGTTGGCTCCCTAGACTCACTTTTTCCCGCTGAATACAGCCGTGGTGGTCTCGTGTCTCTACGATGTCGGGAAGTGGGTGTAATAGCCACTTAGCCGCCAGAAAACTTCTGTAAAAAACCGAGACCATTTTCCGACTCAGAACGACGAGGCGGACGCGCTGATATGTGTTTCCCAGCACACGGACTTACGGTTCTCTTAATTGGCTAGGGTTAGGGTTAGTTTTCAACGCGCGATAGCTCTTGAACGATACGTCCGTCAGACAAGTAATTGACGTTGGCGTTTCCAGCTTTCCGAGGCCTACGATCTGATATGTCCGCCATTGTCGTGCGACCCCCGTAGCCCCTAACCCTAACCCTAGATAACCCTAGTTTTACCTGATCGAAAGGCTTATAGGGTTACCGATGCTAAGAATGTGTTTTTGGTTGAAATGCTAAACTTAAAATTGAGTACCAGAAGCGAGCCACATATCATCGCGTTCGTCTTATCGATGGCTACGCGTGGACGTGACTAACTTTTATTTCTGACCTTTGTGGGAGGAGCTATCGCACTTTAAAGGCTAACCCTAGGGTTAGGAACCGTGCGACCGTGTGCGGAGAGACACATATCCAAATGTCCGTCTCGACAAGCTATATAACATACTAAAAGATGGGACCGTGTCGACCTTTGTGGGAGGAGCTATCGCACTTTAAAGGCTAACCCTAGGGTTAGGAACCGTGCGACCGTGTGCGGAGAGACACATATCCAAATGTCCGTCTCGACAAGCTATATAACATACTAAAAGATGGGACCGTGTCGACCTTTGTGGGAGGAGCTATCGCACTTTAAAGGCTAACCCTAGGGTTAGGAACCGTGCGACCGTGTGCGGAGAGACACATATCCAAATGTCCGTCTCGACAAGCTATATAACATACTAAAAGATGGGACCGTGTCGACCTTTGTGGGAGGAGCTATCGCACTTTAAAGGGTTAGGGTTAGGGTTAGGGTTAGGGCAATGGGGGTTCGCAAGATTACCGGTAATCTTACCGATAAGACCCAGGAGCCTCTGAACGTCCAGGACACAAGTATGAGACATCTAAAATTCCGTAATGGCGACCCGATTCGGAATCTGTTGTCCTCATTGATTTCTGAGCTTCCTAGCGGCAACAGCGCCACCATTTGTCTGCCATTAAAATTGCACAAAAAAATTAAAAAAAAAAAAAACTTTTGCCTACGTACTAAGTAGGCCACTGCGAATCTTTTTCCCTCTTGAGAGTTTTGTCTAAAATGTCCAGAAGGGGGCGCAACAGCGAACCCGGAAGTGTTTTGACACTTGTGTTATTTTCAAGATTTAGGGTTAGGTAATGGGGGTTCTACCGATAAGACTCAGGAGCCTCTGAGAGTCCAAAACACAAGTATGAGACATCAAAAATTCCGTAATGGCGACCCGATTCGGAATCTGTTGTCCTCATTGATTTCTGAGCTTCCTAGCGGCAACAGCGCCACCATTTGTCTGCCATTGAAATTGCACAAAAAAATTCAAAAAAAAAAAAACTTTTGCCTACGTACTAAGTAGGCCACTGCGAATCTTTTTCCCTCTTGAGAGTTTTGTCTAAAATGTCCAGAAGGGGGCGCAAAGCGAACCCGGAAGTGTTTTGACACTAAGAATGTGTTTTTGGTTGAAATGCTAAACTTAAAATTGAGTACCAGAAGCGAGCCACATATCATCGCGTTCGTCTTATCGATGGCTACGCGTGGACGTGACTAACTTTTATTTCTGACCTTTGTGGGAGGAGCTATCGCACTTTAAAGGCTAACCCTAGGGTTAGGAACCGTGCGACCGTGTGCGGAGAGACACATATCCAAATGTCCGTCTCGACAAGCTATATAACATACTAAAAGATGGGACCGTGTCGACCTTTGTGGGAGGAGCTATCGCACTTTAAAGGCTAACCCTAGGGTTAGGAACCGTGCGACCGTGTGCGGAGAGACACATATCCAAATGTCCGTCTCGACAAGCTATATAACATACTAAAAGATGGGACCGTGTCGACCTTTGTGGGAGGAGCTATCGCACTTTAAAGGGTTAGGGTTAGGGTTAGGGTTAGGGCAATGGGGGTTCGCAAGATTACCGGTAATCTTACCGATAAGACCCAGGAGCCTCTGAACGTCCAGGACACAAGTATGAGACATCTAAAATTCCGTAATGGCGACCCGATTCGGAATCTGTTGTCCTCATTGATTTCTGAGCTTCCTAGCGGCAACAGCGCCCACCATTTGTCTGCCATTAAAATTGCACAAAAAAATTCAAAAAAAAAAAAACTTTTGCCTACGTACTAAGTAGGCCACTGCGAATCTTTTTCCTCTTGAGAGTTTTGTCTAAAATGTCCAGAAGGGGCGCAACAGCGAACCCGGAAGTGTTTTGACACTTGTGTTATTTTCAAGATTTAGGGTTAGGTAATGGGGGTTCTACCGATAAGACTCAGGAGCCTCTGAGAGTCCAAAACACAAGTATGAGACATCAAAAATTCCGTAATGGCGACCCGATTCGGAATCTGTTGTCCTCATTGATTTCTGAGCTTCCTAGCGGCAACAGCGCCACCATTTGTCTGCCATTGAAAATGCACAAAAAAATTCAAAAAAAAAAAAACTTTTGCCTACGTACTAAGTAGGCCACTGCGAATCTTTTTCCCTCTTGAGAGTTTTGTCTAAAATGTCCAGAAGGGGGCGCAAAGCGAACCCGGAAGTGTTTTGACACTAAGAATGTGTTTTTGGTTGAAATGCTAAACTTAAAATTGAGTACCAGAAGCGAGCCACATATCATCGCGTTCGTCTTATCGATGGCTACGCGTGGACGTGACTAACTTTTATTTCTGACCTTTGTGGGAGGAGCTATCGCACTTTAAAGGCTAACCCTAGGGTTAGGAACCGTGCGACCGTGTGCGGAGAGACACATATCCAAATGTCCGTCTCGACAAGCTATATAACATACTAAAAGATGGGACCGTGTCGACCTTTGTGGGAGGAGCTATCGCACTTTAAAGGCTAACCCTAGGGTTAGGAACCGTGCGACCGTGTGCGGAGAGACACATATCCAAATGTCCGTCTCGACAAGCTATATAACATACTAAAAGATGGGACCGTGTCGACCTTTGTGGGAGGAGCTATCGCACTTTAAAGGGTTAGGGTTAGGGTTAGGGTTAGGGCAATGGGGGTTCGCAAGATTACCGGTAATCTTACCGATAAGACCCAGGAGCCTCTGAACGTCCAGGACACAAGTATGAGACATCTAAAATTCCGTAATGGCGACCCGATTCGGAATCTGTTGTCCTCATTGATTCTGAGCTTCCTAGCGGCAACAGCGCCACCATTTGTCTGCCATTAAAATTGCACAAAAAAATTCAAAAAAAAAAAAACTTTTGCCTACGTACTAAGTAGGCCACTGCGAATCTTTTTCCCTCTTGAGAGTTTTGTCTAAAATGTCCAGAAGGGGGCGCAACAGCGAACCCGGAAGTGTTTTGACACTTGTGTTATTTTCAAGATTTAGGGTTAGGTAATGGGGGTTCTACCGATAAGACTCAGGAGCCTCTGAGAGTCCAAAACACAAGTATGAGACATCAAAAATTCCGTAATGGCGACCCGATTCGGAATCTGTTGTCCTCATTGATTTCTGAGCTTCCTAGCGGCAACAGCGCCACCATTTGTCTGCCATTGAAATTGCACAAAAAAATTCAAAAAAAAAAAAAACTTTTGCCTACGTACTAAGTAGGCCACTGCGAATCTTTTTCCCTCTTGAGAGTTTTGTCTAAAATGTCCAGAAGGGGGCGCAACAGCGAACCCGGAAGTGTTTTGACACTTGTGTTATTTTCAAGATTTAGGGTTAGGTAATGGGGTTCTACCGATAAGACTCAGGAGCCTCTGAGAGTCCAAAACACAAGTATGAGACATCAAAAATTCCGTAATGGCGACCCGATTCGGAATCTGTTGTCCTCATTGATTTCTGAGCTTCCTAGCGGCAACAGCGCCACCATTTGTCTGCCATTGAAATTGCACAAAAAAATTCAAAAAAAAAAAAACTTTTGCCTACGTACTAAGTAGGCCACTGCGAATCTTTTTCCCTCTTGAGAGTTTTGTCTAAAATGTCCAGAAGGGGGCGCAAAGCGAACCCGGAAGTGTTTTGACACTTGTGTTTTTTTCCAGATTTTTTTTTTTTTTTTTAGGGTTAGGCTTAGTGTATACAAGTCTGCGGTTAGGTTTAGGGTGAGGGTTTGAGATAGGTAGTAGTTGTAGTACTAAGACTGGTTAGGGTTAGTGTATACAAGTCTGCGGGTTAGGTTCAGGGTGAGGGTTTGAGATAGGTTGTAGTTGTAGTACTAAGACAAGTCTAAGTCCACATCAAAGAAGGTTTTTTTTTTTTTTTTTTGGTTTAGTTTCTTTTTTTTTTTTCTTTTTTTTTGATTTTTTTTTTTTTTTTTTGAATTTTTTTTCTTTTTTTTTTTCTTTTTTTCTTTTTTTTTTAATTTTTTTTCTTTTTTTGCATGTTTCAAGTGATTTGGGATCGACTGGTAATAGTCCCCAGTGCACTTATTTTGTGTCCCCAAGCTCTGGGACTTAGTAAAATTTACCCCAGACCTTAGGAGTGTCGTAGAGCGACGGACCAATTCCATTAAATCCCGGCATGAAAAAGTGATTCAGAAAATGTGTTGTTTGAAAAAAAATAATAATAATTGAGCTCTAGGGGCTGAAAAAACGTGTCTCTTTTGATTTGGCGGAGAGTTAGCAGTGTCGGAGAGCTACGAAACCACTTCCATCGGATTCGGGACGCTTCAAACATTTAGAAACAGTCTTGTTTGTGAAGACAGCAATTTTTTTGAATATCTTATTGAATTTTAAAGCTGCAAGGCCGCAAAATAAAGCCTAAAATGTCAACGCTTGACCTTTGGGTCTTCGGAGTGTCTTTGAGCGTCGGGAGTTGGCTCCCTAGACTCACTTTTTCCCGCTGAATACAGCCGTGGTGGTCTCGTGTCTCTACGATGTCGGGAAGTGGGTGGTAATAGCCCACTTAGCCGCCAGAAACTTCTGTAAAAAACCGAGACCATTTTCCGACTCAGAACGACGAGGCGGACGCGCTGATATGTGTTTCCCAGCACACGGACTTACGGTTCTCTTAATTGGCTAGGGTTAGGGTTAGTTTTCAACGCGCGATAGCTCTTGAACGATACGTCCGTCAGACAAGTAATTGACGTTGGCGTTTCCAGCTTTCCGAGGCCTACGATCTGATATGTCCGCCATTGTCGTGCGACCCCCGTAGCCCCTAACCCTAACCCTAGATAACCCTAGTTTTACCTGATCGAAAGGCTTATAGGGTTACCGATGCTAAGAATGTGTTTTTGGTTGAAATGCTAAACTTAAAATTGAGTACCAGAAGCGAGCCACATATCATCGCGTTCGTCTTATCGATGGCTACGCGTGGACGTGACTAACTTTTATTTCTGACCTTTGTGGGAGGAGCTATCGCACTTTAAAGGCTAACCCTAGGGTTAGGAACCGTGCGACCGTGTGCGGAGAGACACATATCCAAATGTCCGTCTCGACCAAGCTATATAACATACTAAAAAGATGGGACCGTGTCGACCTTTGTGGGAGGAGCTATCGCACTTTAAAGGCTAACCCTAGGGTTAGGAACCGTGCGACCGTGTGCGGAGAGACACATATCCAAATGTCCGTCTCGACAAGCTATATAACATACTAAAAGATGGGACCGTGTCGACCTTTGTGGGAGGAGCTATCGCACTTTAAAGGCTAACCCTAGGGTTAGGAACCGTGCGACCGTGTGCGGAGAGACACATATCCAAATGTCCGTCTCGACAAGCTATATAACATACTAAAAGATGGGACCGTGTCGACCTTTGTGGGAGGAGCTATCGCACTTTAAAGGGTTAGGGTTAGGGTTAGGGTTAGGGCAATGGGGGTTCGCAAGATTACCGGTAATCTTACCGATAAGACCCAGGAGCCTCTGAACGTCCAGGACACAAGTATGAGACATCTAAAATTCCGTAATGGCGACCCGATTCGGAATCTGTTGTCCTCATTGATTTCTGAGCTTCCTAAGGGCAACAGCGCCACCATTTGTCTGCCATTAAAATTGCACAAAAAAATTAAAAAAAAAAAAAACTTTTGCCTACGTACTAAGTAGGCCACTGCGAATCTTTTTCCCTCTTGAGAGTTTTGTCTAAAATGTCCAGAAGGGGGCGCAACAGCGAACCCGGAAGTGTTTTGACACTTGTGTTATTTTCAAGATTTAGGGTTAGGTAATGGGGGTTCTACCGATAAGACTCAGGAGCCTCTGAGAGTCCAAAACACAAGTATGAGACATCAAAAATTCCGTAATGGCGACCCGATTCGGAATCTGTTGTCCTCATTGATTTCTGAGCTTCCTAGCGGCAACAGCGCCACCATTTGTCTGCCATTGAAATTGCACAAAAAAATTCAAAAAAAAAAAAACTTTTGCCTACGTACTAAGTAGGCCACTGCGAATCTTTTTCCCTCTTGAGAGTTTTGTCTAAAATGTCCAGAAGGGGGCGCAAAGCGAACCCGGAAGTGTTTTGACACTAAGAATGTGTTTTTGGTTGAAATGCTAAACTTAAAATTGAGTACCAGAAGCGAGCCACATATCATCGCGTTCGTCTTATCGATGGCTACGCGTGGACGTGACTAACTTTTATTTCTGACCTTTGTGGGAGGAGCTATCGCACTTTAAAGGCTAACCCTAGGGTTAGGAACCGTGCGACCGTGTGCGGAGAGACACATATCCAAATGTCCGTCTCGACAAGCTATATAACATACTAAAAGATGGGACCGTGTCGACCTTTGTGGGAGGAGCTATCGCACTTTAAAGGCTAACCCTAGGGTTAGGAACCGTGCGACCGTGTGCGGAGAGACACATATCCAAATGTCCGTCTCGACAAGCTATATAACATACTAAAAGATGGGACCGTGTCGACCTTTGTGGGAGGAGCTATCGCACTTTAAAGGGTTAGGGTTAGGGTTAGGGTTAGGGCAATGGGGGTTCGCAAGATTACCGGTAATCTTACCGATAAGACCCAGGAGCCTCTGAACGTCCAGGACACAAGTATGAGACATCTAAAATTCCGTAATGGCGACCCGATTCGGAATCTGTTGTCCTCATTGATTTCTGAGCTTCCTAGCGGCAACAGCGCCACCATTTGTCTGCCATTAAAATTGCACAAAAAAATTCAAAAAAAAAAAAACTTTTGCCTACGTACTAAGTAGGCCACTGCGAATCTTTTTCCCTCTTGAGAGTTTTGTCTAAAATGTCCAGAAGGGGGCGCAACAGCGAACCCGGAAGTGTTTTGACACTTGTGTTATTTTCAAGATTTAGGGTTAGGTAATGGGGGTTCTACCGATAAGACTCAGGAGCCTCTGAGAGTCCAAAACACAAGTATGAGACATCAAAAATTCCGTAATGGCGACCCGATTCGGAATCTGTTGTCCTCATTGATTTCTGAGCTTCCTAGCGGCAACAGCGCCACCATTTGTCTGCCATTGAAATTGCACAAAAAAATTCAAAAAAAAAAAAACTTTTGCCTACGTACTAAGTAGGCCACTGCGAATCTTTTTCCCTCTTGAGAGTTTTGTCTAAAATGTCCAGAAGGGGGCGCAAAGCGAACCCGGAAGTGTTTTGACACTAAGAATGTGTTTTTGGTTGAAATGCTAAACTTAAAATTGAGTACCAGAAGCGAGCCACATATCATCGCGTTCGTCTTATCGATGGCTACGCGTGGACGTGACTAACTTTTATTTCTGACCTTTGTGGGAGGAGCTATCGCACTTTAAAGGCTAACCC
Source organism: Protomyctophum bolini (assembly GCF_963924005.1). Lineage (NCBI taxonomy): Eukaryota > Metazoa > Chordata > Actinopteri > Myctophiformes > Myctophidae > Protomyctophum > Protomyctophum bolini. The sequence goes on along the minus strand of NW_027665359.1, from coordinate 182,779 downwards.
TAGGGTTAGGAACCGTGCGACCGTGTGCGGAGAGACACATATCCAAATGTCCGTCTCGACAAGCTATATAACATACTAAAAGATGGGACCGTGTCGACCTTTGTGGGAGGAGCTATCGCACTTTAAAGGCTAACCCTAGGGTTAGGAACCGTGCGACCGTGTGCGGAGAGACACATATCCAAATGTCCGTCTCGACAAGCTATATAACATACTAAAAGATGGGACCGTGTCGACCTTTGTGGGAGGAGCTATCGCACTTTAAAGGGTTAGGGTTAGGGTTAGGGTTAGGGCAATGGGGGTTCGCAAGATTACCGGTAATCTTACCGATAAGACCCAGGAGCCTCTGAACGTCCAGGACACAAGTATGAGACATCTAAAATTCCGTAATGGCGACCCGATTCGGAATCTGTTGTCCTCATTGATTTCTGAGCTTCCTAGCGGCAACAGCGCCACCATTTGTCTGCCATTAAAATTGCACAAAAAAATTCAAAAAAAAAAAAACTTTTGCCTACGTACTAAGTAGGCCACTGCGAATCTTTTTCCCTCTTGAGAGTTTTGTCTAAAATGTCCAGAAGGGGGCGCAACAGCGAACCCGGAAGTGTTTTGACACTTGTGTTATTTTCAAGATTTAGGGTTAGGTAATGGGGGTTCTACCGATAAGACTCAGGAGCCTCTGAGAGTCCAAAACACAAGTATGAGACATCAAAAATTCCGTAATGGCGACCCGATTCGGAATCTGTTGTCCTCATTGATTTCTGAGCTTCCTAGCGGCAACAGCGCCACCATTTGTCTGCCATTGAAATTGCACAAAAAAATTCAAAAAAAAAAAAACTTTTGCCTACGTACTAAGTAGGCCACTGCGAATCTTTTTCCCTCTTGAGAGTTTTGTCTAAAATGTCCAGAAGGGGGCGCAAAGCGAACCCGGAAGTGTTTTGACACTAAGAATGTGTTTTTGGTTGAAATGCTAAACTTAAAATTGAGTACCAGAAGCGAGCCACATATCATCGCGTTCGTCTTATCGATGGCTACGCGTGGACGTGACTAACTTTTATTTCTGACCTTTGTGGGAGGAGCTATCGCACTTTAAAGGCTAACCCTAGGGTTAGGAACCGTGCGACCGTGTGCGGAGAGACACATATCCAAATGTCCGTCTCGACAAGCTATATAACATACTAAAAGATGGGACCGTGTCGACCTTTGTGGGAGGAGCTATCGCACTTTAAAGGCTAACCCTAGGGTTAGGAACCGTGCGACCGTGTGCGGAGAGACACATATCCAAATGTCCGTCTCGACAAGCTATATAACATACTAAAAGATGGGACCGTGTCGACCTTTGTGGGAGGAGCTATCGCACTTTAAAGGGTTAGGGTTAGGGTTAGGGTTAGGGCAATGGGGGTTCGCAAGATTACCGGTAATCTTACCGATAAGACCCAGGAGCCTCTGAACGTCCAGGACACAAGTATGAGACATCTAAAATTCCGTAATGGCGACCCGATTCGGAATCTGTTGTCCTCATTGATTTCTGAGCTTCCTAGCGGCAACAGCGCCACCATTTGTCTGCCATTAAAATTGCACAAAAAAATTCAAAAAAAAAAAAACTTTTGCCTACGTACTAAGTAGGCCACTGCGAATCTTTTTCCCTCTTGAGAGTTTTGTCTAAAATGTCCAGAAGGGGGCGCAACAGCGAACCCGGAAGTGTTTTGACACTTGTGTTATTTTCAAGATTTAGGGTTAGGTAATGGGGGTTCTACCGATAAGACTCAGGAGCCTCTGAGAGTCCAAAACACAAGTATGAGACATCAAAAATTCCGTAATGGCGACCCGATTCGGAATCTGTTGTCCTCATTGATTTCTGAGCTTCCTAGCGGCAACAGCGCCACCATTTGTCTGCCATTGAAATTGCACAAAAAAATTCAAAAAAAAAAAAACTTTTGCCTACGTACTAAGTAGGCCACTGCGAATCTTTTTCCCTCTTGAGAGTTTTGTCTAAAATGTCCAGAAGGGGGCGCAAAGCGAACCCGGAAGTGTTTTGACACTAAGAATGTGTTTTTGGTTGAAATGCTAAACTTAAAATTGAGTACCAGAAGCGAGCCACATATCATCGCGTTCGTCTTATCGATGGCTACGCGTGGACGTGACTAACTTTTATTTCTGACCTTTGTGGGAGGAGCTATCGCACTTTAAAGGCTAACCCTAGGGTTAGGAACCGTGCGACCGTGTGCGGAGAGACACATATCCAAATGTCCGTCTCGACAAGCTATATAACATACTAAAAGATGGGACCGTGTCGACCTTTGTGGGAGGAGCTATCGCACTTTAAAGGCTAACCCTAGGGTTAGGAACCGTGCGACCGTGTGCGGAGAGACACATATCCAAATGTCCGTCTCGACAAGCTATATAACATACTAAAAGATGGGACCGTGTCGACCTTTGTGGGAGGAGCTATCGCACTTTAAAGGGTTAGGGTTAGGGTTAGGGTTAGGCAATGGGGGTTCGCAAGATTACCGGTAATCTTACCGATAAGACCCAGGAGCCTCTGAACGTCCAGGACACAAGTATGAGACATCTAAAATTCCGTAATGGCGACCCGATTCGGAATCTGTTGTCCTCATTGATTTCTGAGCTTCCTAGCGGCAACAGCGCCACCATTTGTCTGCCATTAAAATTGCACAAAAAAATTCAAAAAAAAAAAAACTTTTGCCTACGTACTAAGTAGGCCACTGCGAATCTTTTTCCCTCTTGAGAGTTTTGTCTAAAATGTCCAGAAGGGGGCGCAACAGCGAACCCGGAAGTGTTTTGACACTTGTGTTATTTTCAAGATTTAGGGTTAGGTAATGGGGGTTCTACCGATAAGACTCAGGAGCCTCTGAGAGTCCAAAACACAAGTATGAGACATCAAAAATTCCGTAATGGCGACCCGATTCGGAATCTGTTGTCCTCATTGATTTCTGAGCTTCCTAGCGGCAACAGCGCCACCATTTGTCTGCCATTGAAATTGCACAAAAAAATTCAAAAAAAAAAAAACTTTTGCCTACGTACTAAGTAGGCCACTGCGAATCTTTTTCCCTCTTGAGAGTTTTGTCTAAAATGTCCAGAAGGGGGCGCAAAGCGAACCCGGAAGTGTTTTGACACTTGTGTTTTTTTCCAGATTTTTTTTTTTTTTTTTAGGGTTAGGCTTAGTGTATACAAGTCTGCGGGTTAGGTTTAGGGTGAGGGTTTGAGATAGGTAGTAGTTGTAGTACTAAGACTGGTTAGGGTTAGTGTATACAAGTCTGCGGGTTAGGTTCAGGGTGAGGGTTTGAGATAGGTTGTAGTTGTAGTACTAAGACAAGTCTAAGTCCACATCAAGAAGGTTTTTTTCTTTTTTTTCTTTTTTTCTTTTTTTTTTTTTAATTTTTTTTCTTTTTTTGCATGTTTCAAGTGATTTGGGATCGACTGGTAATAGTCCCCAGTGCACTTATTTTGGTGTCCCCAAGCTCTGGGACTTAGTAAAATTTACCTCAGACCTTAGGAGTGTCGTAGAGCGACGGGACCAATTCCATTAAATCCGGCATGAAAAAGTGATTCAGAAAATGTGTTGTTTGAAAAAAAAAAATAATAATTGAGCTCTAGGGGCTGAAAAAACGTGTCTCTTTTGATTTGGCGGAGAGTTAGCAGTGTCGGAGAGCTACGAAACCACTTCCATCGGATTCGGGACGCTTCAAACATTTAGAAACAGTCTTGTTTGTGAAGACAGCAATTTTTTTGAATATCTTATTGAATTTTAAAGCTGCAAGGCCGCAAAATAAAGCCTAAAATGTCAACGCTTGACCTTTGGGTCTTCGGAGTGTCTTTGAGCGTCGGGAGTTGGCTCCCTAGACTCACTTTTTCCCGCTGAATACAGCCGTGGTGGTCTCGTGTCTCTACGATGTCGGGAAGTGGGTGTAATAGCCACTTAGCCGCCAGAAAACTTCTGTAAAAAACCGAGACCATTTTCCGACTCAGAACGACGAGGCGGACGCGCTGATATGTGTTTCCCAGCACACGGACTTACGGTTCTCTTAATTGGCTAGGGTTAGGGTTAGTTTTCAACGCGCGATAGCTCTTGAACGATACGTCCGTCAGACAAGTAATTGACGTTGGCGTTTCCAGCTTTCCGAGGCCTACGATCTGATATGTCCGCCATTGTCGTGCGACCCCCGTAGCCCCTAACCCTAACCCTAGATAACCCTAGTTTTACCTGATCGAAAGGCTTATAGGGTTACCGATGCTAAGAATGTGTTTTTGGTTGAAATGCTAAACTTAAAATTGAGTACCAGAAGCGAGCCACATATCATCGCGTTCGTCTTATCGATGGCTACGCGTGGACGTGACTAACTTTTATTTCTGACCTTTGTGGGAGGAGCTATCGCACTTTAAAGGCTAACCCTAGGGTTAGGAACCGTGCGACCGTGTGCGGAGAGACACATATCCAAATGTCCGTCTCGACAAGCTATATAACATACTAAAAGATGGGACCGTGTCGACCTTTGTGGGAGGAGCTATCGCACTTTAAAGGCTAACCCTAGGGTTAGGAACCGTGCGACCGTGTGCGGAGAGACACATATCCAAATGTCCGTCTCGACAAGCTATATAACATACTAAAAGATGGGACCGTGTCGACCTTTGTGGGAGGAGCTATCGCACTTTAAAGGCTAACCCTAGGGTTAGGAACCGTGCGACCGTGTGCGGAGAGACACATATCCAAATGTCCGTCTCGACAAGCTATATAACATACTAAAAGATGGGACCGTGTCGACCTTTGTGGGAGGAGCTATCGCACTTTAAAGGGTTAGGGTTAGGGTTAGGGTTAGGGCAATGGGGGTTCGCAAGATTACCGGTAATCTTACCGATAAGACCCAGGAGCCTCTGAACGTCCAGGACACAAGTATGAGACATCTAAAATTCCGTAATGGCGACCCGATTCGGAATCTGTTGTCCTCATTGATTTCTGAGCTTCCTAGCGGCAACAGCGCCACCATTTGTCTGCCATTAAAATTGCACAAAAAAATTCAAAAAAAAAAAAACTTTTGCCTACGTACTAAGTAGGCCACTGCGAATCTTTTTCCCTCTTGAGAGTTTTGTCTAAAATGTCCAGAAGGGGGCGCAACAGCGAACCCGGAAGTGTTTTGACACTAAGAATGTGTTTTTGGTTGAAATGCTAAACTTAAAATTGAGTACCAGAAGCGAGCCACATATCATCGCGTTCGTCTTATCGATGGCTACGCGTGGACGTGACTAACTTTTATTTCTGACCTTTGTGGGAGGAGCTATCGCACTTTAAAGGCTAACCCTAGGGTTAGGAACCGTGCGACCGTGTGCGGAGAGACACATATCCAAATGTCCGTCTCGACAAGCTATATAACATACTAAAAGATGGGACCGTGTCGACCTTTGTGGGAGGAGCTATCGCACTTTAAAGGCTAACCCTAGGGTTAGGAACCGTGCGACCGTGTGCGGAGAGACACATATCCAAATGTCCGTCTCGACAAGCTATATAACATACTAAAAGATGGGACCGTGTCGACCTTTGTGGGAGGAGCTATCGCACTTTAAAGGCTAACCCTAGGGTTAGGAACCGTGCGACCGTGTGCGGAGAGACACATATCCAAATGTCCGTCTCGACAAGCTATATAACATACTAAAAGATGGGACCGTGTCGACCTTTGTGGGAGGAGCTATCGCACTTTAAAGGGTTAGGGTTAGGGTTAGGGTTAGGGCAATGGGGGTTCGCAAGATTACCGGTAATCTTACCGATAAGACCCAGGAGCCTCTGAACGTCCAGGACACAAGTATGAGACATCTAAAATTCCGTAATGGCGACCCGATTCGGAATCTGTTGTCCTCATTGATTTCTGAGCTTCCTAGCGGCAACAGCGCCACCATTTGTCTGCCATTAAAATTGCACAAAAAAATTCAAAAAAAAAAAAACTTTTGCCTACGTACTAAGTAGGCCACTGCGAATCTTTTTCCCTCTTGAGAGTTTTGTCTAAAATGTCCAGAAGGGGGCGCAACAGCGAACCCGGAAGTGTTTTGACACTTGTGTTATTTTCAAGATTTAGGGTTAGGTAATGGGGGTTCTACCGATAAGACTCAGGAGCCTCTGAGAGTCCAAAACACAAGTATGAGACATCAAAAATTCCGTAATGGCGACCCGATTCGGAATCTGTTGTCCTCATTGATTTCTGAGCTTCCTAGCGGCAACAGCGCCACCATTTGTCTGCCATTGAAATTGCACAAAAAAATTCAAAAAAAAAAAAACTTTTGCCTACGTACTAAGTAGGCCACTGCGAATCTTTTTCCCTCTTGAGAGTTTTGTCTAAAATGTCCAGAAGGGGGCGCAAAGCGAACCCGGAAGTGTTTTGACACTTGTGTTTTTTTCCAGATTTTTTTTTTTTTTTTTTAGGGTTAGGCTTAGTGTATACAAGTCTGCGGGTTAGGTTTAGGGTGAGGGTTTGAGATAGGTAGTAGTTGTAGTACTAAGACTGGTTAGGGTTAGTGTATACAAGTCTGCGGGTTAGGTTCAGGGTGAGGGTTTGAGATAGGTTGTAGTTGTAGTACTAAGACAAGTCTAAGTCCACATCAAGAAGGTTTTTTTCTTTTTTTTTCTTTTTTTCTTTTTTTTTTTTTAATTTTTTTTCTTTTTTTGCATGTTTCAAGTGATTTGGGATCGACTGGTAATAGTCCCCAGTGCACTTATTTTGGTGTCCCCAAGCTCTGGGACTTAGTAAAATTTACCTCAGACCTTAGGAGTGTCGTAGAGCGACGGGACCAATTCCATTAAATCCGGCATGAAAAAGTGATTCAGAAAATGTGTTGTTTGAAAAAAAAAAATAATAATTGAGCTCTAGGGGCTGAAAAAACGTGTCTCTTTTGATTTGGCGGAGAGTTAGCAGTGTCGGAGAGCTACGAAACCACTTCCATCGGATTCGGGACGCTTCAAACATTTAGAAACAGTCTTGTTTGTGAAGACAGCAATTTTTTTGAATATCTTATTGAATTTTAAAGCTGCAAGGCCGCAAAATAAAGCCTAAAATGTCAACGCTTGACCTTTGGGTCTTCGGAGTGTCTTTGAGCGTCGGGAGTTGGCTCCCTAGACTCACTTTTTCCCGCTGAATACAGCCGTGGTGGTCTCGTGTCTCTACGATGTCGGGAAGTGGGTGTAATAGCCACTTAGCCGCCAGAAAACTTCTGTAAAAAACCGAGACCATTTTCCGACTCAGAACGACGAGGCGGACGCGCTGATATGTGTTTCCCAGCACACGGACTTACGGTTCTCTTAATTGGCTAGGGTTAGGGTTAGTTTTCAACGCGCGATAGCTCTTGAACGATACGTCCGTCAGACAAGTAATTGACGTTGGCGTTTCCAGCTTTCCGAGGCCTACGATCTGATATGTCCGCCATTGTCGTGCGACCCCCGTAGCCCCTAACCCTAACCCTAGATAACCCTAGTTTTACCTGATCGAAAGGCTTATAGGGTTACCGATGCTAAGAATGTGTTTTTGGTTGAAATGCTAAACTTAAAATTGAGTACCAGAAGCGAGCCACATATCATCGCGTTCGTCTTATCGATGGCTACGCGTGGACGTGACTAACTTTTATTTCTGACCTTTGTGGGAGGAGCTATCGCACTTTAAAGGCTAACCCTAGGGTTAGGAACCGTGCGACCGTGTGCGGAGAGACACATATCCAAATGTCCGTCTCGACAAGCTATATAACATACTAAAAGATGGGACCGTGTCGACCTTTGTGGGAGGAGCTATCGCACTTTAAAGGCTAACCCTAGGGTTAGGAACCGTGCGACCGTGTGCGGAGAGACACATATCCAAATGTCCGTCTCGACAAGCTATATAACATACTAAAAGATGGGACCGTGTCGACCTTTGTGGGAGGAGCTATCGCACTTTAAAGGCTAACCCTAGGGTTAGGAACCGTGCGACCGTGTGCGGAGAGACACATATCCAAATGTCCGTCTCGACAAGCTATATAACATACTAAAAGATGGGACCGTGTCGACCTTTGTGGGAGGAGCTATCGCACTTTAAAGGGTTAGGGTTAGGGTTAGGGTTAGGGCAATGGGGGTTCGCAAGATTACCGGTAATCTTACCGATAAGACCCAGGAGCCTCTGAACGTCCAGGACACAAGTATGAGACATCTAAAATTCCGTAATGGCGACCCGATTCGGAATCTGTTGTCCTCATTGATTTCTGAGCTTCCTAGCGGCAACAGCGCCACCATTTGTCTGCCATTAAAATTGCACAAAAAAATTCAAAAAAAAAAAAACTTTTGCCTACGTACTAAGTAGGCCACTGCGAATCTTTTTCCCTCTTGAGAGTTTTGTCTAAAATGTCCAGAAGGGGGCGCAACAGCGAACCCGGAAGTGTTTTGACACTTGTGTTATTTTCAAGATTTAGGGTTAGGTAATGGGGGTTCTACCGATAAGACTCAGGAGCCTCTGAGAGTCCAAAACACAAGTATGAGACATCAAAAATTCCGTAATGGCGACCCGATTCGGAATCTGTTGTCCTCATTGATTTCTGAGCTTCCTAGCGGCAACAGCGCCACCATTTGTCTGCCATTGAAATTGCACAAAAAAATTCAAAAAAAAAAAAACTTTTGCCTACGTACTAAGTAGGCCACTGCGAATCTTTTTCCCTCTTGAGAGTTTTGTCTAAAATGTCCAGAAGGGGGCGCAAAGCGAACCCGGAAGTGTTTTGACACTAAGAATGTGTTTTTGGTTGAAATGCTAAACTTAAAATTGAGTACCAGAAGCGAGCCACATATCATCGCGTTCGTCTTATCGATGGCTACGCGTGGACGTGACTAACTTTTATTTCTGACCTTTGTGGGAGGAGCTATCGCACTTTAAAGGCTAACCCTAGGGTTAGGAACCGTGCGACCGTGTGCGGAGAGACACATATCCAAATGTCCGTCTCGACAAGCTATATAACATACTAAAAGATGGGACCGTGTCGACCTTTGTGGGAGGAGCTATCGCACTTTAAAGGCTAACCCTAGGGTTAGGAACCGTGCGACCGTGTGCGGAGAGACACATATCCAAATGTCCGTCTCGACAAGCTATATAACATACTAAAAGATGGGACCGTGTCGACCTTTGTGGGAGGAGCTATCGCACTTTAAAGGCTAACCCTAGGGTTAGGAACCGTGCGACCGTGTGCGGAGAGACACATATCCAAATGTCCGTCTCGACAAGCTATATAACATACTAAAAGATGGGACCGTGTCGACCTTTGTGGGAGGAGCTATCGCACTTTAAAGGGTTAGGGTTAGGGTTAGGGTTAGGCAATGGGGGTTCGCAAGATTACCGGTAATCTTACCGATAAGACCCAGGAGCCTCTGAACGTCCAGGACACAAGTATGAGACATCTAAAATTCCGTAATGGCGACCCGATTCGGAATCTGTTGTCCTCATTGATTTCTGAGCTTCCTAGCGGCAACAGCGCCACCATTTGTCTGCCATTAAAATTGCACAAAAAAATTCAAAAAAAAAAAAACTTTTGCCTACGTACTAAGTAGGCCACTGCGAATCTTTTTCCCTCTTGAGAGTTTTGTCTAAAATGTCCAGAAGGGGGCGCAACAGCGAACCCGGAAGTGTTTTGACACTTGTGTTATTTTCAAGATTTAGGGTTAGGTAATGGGGGTTCTACCGATAAGACTCAGGAGCCTCTGAGAGTCCAAAACACAAGTATGAGACATCAAAAATTCCGTAATGGCGACCCGATTCGGAATCTGTTGTCCTCATTGATTTCTGAGCTTCCTAGCGGCAACAGCGCCACCATTTGTCTGCCATTGAAATTGCACAAAAAAATTCAAAAAAAAAAAAACTTTTGCCTACGTACTAAGTAGGCCACTGCGAATCTTTTTCCCTCTTGAGAGTTTTGTCTAAAATGTCCAGAAGGGGGCGCAAAGCGAACCCGGAAGTGTTTTGACACTTGTGTTTTTTTCCAGATTTTTTTTTTTTTTTTTTAGGGTTAGGCTTAGTGTATACAAGTCTGCGGGTTAGGTTTAGGGTGAGGGTTTGAGATAGGTAGTAGTTGTAGTACTAAGACTGGTTAGGGTTAGTGTATACAAGTCTGCGGGTTAGGTTCAGGGTGAGGGTTTGAGATAGGTTGTAGTTGTAGTACTAAGACAAGTCTAAGTCCACATCAAGAAGGTTTTTTTTTTTTTTTTTTTTGGTTTAGTTTCTTTTTTTTTTTTCTTTTTTTTGATTTTTTTTTTTTCTTTTTTGAATTTTTTTTCTTTTTTTTCTTTTTTTCTTTTTTTTTTTAATTTTTTTTCTTTTTTTGCATGTTTCAAGTGATTTGGGATCGACTGGTAATAGTCCCCAGTGCACTTATTTTGGTGTCCCCAAGCTCTGGGACTTAGTAAAATTTACCCCAGACCTTAGGAGTGTCGTAGAGCGACGGGACCAATTCCATTAAATCCGGCATGAAAAAGTGATTCAGAAAATGTGTTGTTTGAAAAAAAATAATAATAATTGAGCTCTAGGGGCTGAAAAAACGTGTCTCTTTTGATTTGGCGGAGAGTTAGCAGTGTCGGAGAGCTACGAAACCACTTCCATCGGATTCGGGACGCTTCAAACATTTAGAAACAGTCTTGTTTGTGAAGACAGCAATTTTTTTGAATATCTTATTGAATTTTAAAGCTGCAAGGCCGCAAAATAAAGCCTAAAATGTCAACGCTTGACCTTTGGGTCTTCGGAGTGTCTTTGAGCGTCGGGAGTTGGCTCCCTAGACTCACTTTTTCCCGCTGAATACAGCCGTGGTGGTCTCGTGTCTCTACGATGTCGGGAAGTGGGTGTAATAGCCACTTAGCCGCCAGAAAACTTCTGTAAAAAACCGAGACCATTTTCCGACTCAGAACGACGAGGCGGACGCGCTGATATGTGTTTCCCAGCACACGGACTTACGGTTCTCTTAATTGGCTAGGGTTAGGGTTAGTTTTCAACGCGCGATAGCTCTTGAACGATACGTCCGTCAGACAAGTAATTGACGTTGGCGTTTCCAGCTTTCCGAGGCCTACGATCTGATATGTCCGCCATTGTCGTGCGACCCCCGTAGCCCCTAACCCTAACCCTAGATAACCCTAGTTTTACCTGATCGAAAGGCTTATAGGGTTACCGATGCTAAGAATGTGTTTTTGGTTGAAATGCTAAACTTAAAATTGAGTACCAGAAGCGAGCCACATATCATCGCGTTCGTCTTATCGATGGCTACGCGTGGACGTGACTAACTTTTATTTCTGACCTTTGTGGGAGGAGCTATCGCACTTTAAAGGCTAACCCTAGGGTTAGGAACCGTGCGACCGTGTGCGGAGAGACACATATCCAAATGTCCGTCTCGACAAGCTATATAACATACTAAAAGATGGGACCGTGTCGACCTTTGTGGGAGGAGCTATCGCACTTTAAAGGCTAACCCTAGGGTTAGGAACCGTGCGACCGTGTGCGGAGAGACACATATCCAAATGTCCGTCTCGACAAGCTATATAACATACTAAAAGATGGGACCGTGTCGACCTTTGTGGGAGGAGCTATCGCACTTTAAAGGCTAACCCTAGGGTTAGGAACCGTGCGACCGTGTGCGGAGAGACACATATCCAAATGTCCGTCTCGACAAGCTATATAACATACTAAAAGATGGGACCGTGTCGACCTTTGTGGGAGGAGCTATCGCACTTTAAAGGGTTAGGGTTAGGGTTAGGGTTAGGGCAATGGGGGTTCGCAAGATTACCGGTAATCTTACCGATAAGACCCAGGAGCCTCTGAACGTCCAGGACACAAGTATGAGACATCTAAAATTCCGTAATGGCGACCCGATTCGGAATCTGTTGTCCTCATTGATTTCTGAGCTTCCTAGCGGCAACAGCGCCACCATTTGTCTGCCATTGAAATTGCACAAAAAAATTCAAAAAAAAAAAAACTTTTGCCTACGTACTAAGTAGGCCACTGCGAATCTTTTTCCCTCTTGAGAGTTTTGTCTAAAATGTCCAGAAGGGGGCGCAAAGCGAACCCGGAAGTGTTTTGACACTTGTGTTTTTTTCCAGATTTTTTTTTTTTTTTTTTAGGGTTAGGCTTAGTGTATACAAGTCTGCGGGTTAGGTTTAGGGTGAGGGTTTGAGATAGGTAGTAGTTGTAGTACTAAGACTGGTTAGGGTTAGTGTATACAAGTCTGCGGGTTAGGTTCAGGGTGAGGGTTTGAGATAGGTTGTAGTTGTAGTACTAAGACAAGTCTAAGTCCACATCAAGAAGGTTTTTTTTTTTTTTTTTTTTGGTTTAGTTTCTTTTTTTTTTTTCTTTTTTTTGATTTTTTTTTTTTCTTTTTTGAATTTTTTTTCTTTTTTGAATTTTTTTCTTTTTTTTTTTAATTTTTTTTCTTTTTTTGCATGTTTCAAGTGATTTGGGATCGACTGGTAATAGTCCCCAGTGCACTTATTTTGGTGTCCCCAAGCTCTGGGACTTAGTAAAATTTACCCCAGACCTTAGGAGTGTCGTAGAGCGACGGGACCAATTCCATTAAATCCGGCATGAAAAAGTGATTCAGAAAATGTGTTGTTTGAAAAAAAAAAATAATAATTGAGCTCTAGGGGCTGAAAAAACGTGTCTCTTTTGATTTGGCGGAGAGTTAGCAGTGTCGGAGAGCTACGAAACCACTTCCATCGGATTCGGGACGCTTCAAACATTTAGAAACAGTCTTGTTTGTGAAGACAGCAATTTTTTTGAATATCTTATTGAATTTTAAAGCTGCAAGGCCGCAAAATAAAGCCTAAAATGTCAACGCTTGACCTTTGGGTCTTCGGAGTGTCTTTGAGCGTCGGGAGTTGGCTCCCTAGACTCACTTTTTCCCGCTGAATACAGCCGTGGTGGTCTCGTGTCTCTACGATGTCGGGAAGTGGGTGTAATAGCCACTTAGCCGCCAGAAAACTTCTGTAAAAAACCGAGACCATTTTCCGACTCAGAACGACGAGGCGGACGCGCTGATATGTGTTTCCCAGCACACGGACTTACGGTTCTCTTAATTGGCTAGGGTTAGGGTTAGTTTTCAACGCGCGATAGCTCTTGAACGATACGTCCGTCAGACAAGTAATTGACGTTGGCGTTTCCAGCCTTTGAAAAAGCTACGATCTGATATGTCCGCCATTGTCGTGCGACCCCCGTAGCCCCTAACCCTAACCCTAGATAACCCTAGTTTTACCTGATCGAAAGGCTTATAGGGTTACCGATGCTAAGAATGTGTTTTTGGTTGAAATGCTAAACTTAAAATTGAGTACCAGAAGCGAGCCACATATCATCGCGTTCGTCTTATCGATGGCTACGCGTGGACGTGACTAACTTTTATTTCTGACCTTTGTGGGAGGAGCTATCGCACTTTAAAGGCTAACCCTAGGGTTAGGAACCGTGCGACCGTGTGCGGAGAGACACATATCCAAATGTCCGTCTCGACAAGCTATATAACATACTAAAAGATGGGACCGTGTCGACCTTTGTGGGAGGAGCTATCGCACTTTAAAGGCTAACCCTAGGGTTAGGAACCGTGCGACCGTGTGCGGAGAGACACATATCCAAATGTCCGTCTCGACAAGCTATATAACATACTAAAAGATGGGACCGTGTCGACCTTTGTGGGAGGAGCTATCGCACTTTAAAGGCTAACCCTAGGGTTAGGAACCGTGCGACCGTGTGCGGAGAGACACATATCCAAATGTCCGTCTCGACAAGCTATATAACATACTAAAAGATGGGACCGTGTCGACCTTTGTGGGAGGAGCTATCGCACTTTAAAGGGTTAGGGTTAGGGTTAGGGTTAGGGCAATGGGGGTTCGCAAGATTACCGGTAATCTTACCGATAAGACCCAGGAGCCTCTGAACGTCCAGGACACAAGTATGAGACATCTAAAATTCCGTAATGGCGACCCGATTCGGAATCTGTTGTCCTCATTGATTTCTGAGCTTCCTAGCGGCAACAGCGCCACCATTTGTCTGCCATTAAAATTGCACAAAAAAATTCAAAAAAAAAAAAACTTTTGCCTACGTACTAAGTAGGCCACTGCGAATCTTTTTCCCTCTTGAGAGTTTTGTCTAAAATGTCCAGAAGGGGGCGCAACAGCGAACCCGGAAGTGTTTTGACACTTGTGTTATTTTCAAGATTTAGGGTTAGGTAATGGGGGTTCTACCGATAAGACTCAGGAGCCTCTGAGAGTCCAAAACACAAGTATGAGACATCAAAAATTCCGTAATGGCGACCCGATTCGGAATCTGTTGTCCTCATTGATTTCTGAGCTTCCTAGCGGCAACAGCGCCACCATTTGTCTGCCATTGAAATTGCACAAAAAAATTCAAAAAAAAAAAAACTTTTGCCTACGTACTAAGTAGGCCACTGCGAATCTTTTTCCCTCTTGAGAGTTTTGTCTAAAATGTCCAGAAGGGGGCGCAAAGCGAACCCGGAAGTGTTTTGACACTTGTGTTTTTTTCCAGATTTTTTTTTTTTTTTTTTAGGGTTAGGCTTAGTGTATACAAGTCTGCGGGTTAGGTTTAGGGTGAGGGTTTGAGATAGGTAGTAGTTGTAGTACTAAGACTGGTTAGGGTTAGTGTATACAAGTCTGCGGGTTAGGTTCAGGGTGAGGGTTTGAGATAGGTTGTAGTTGTAGTACTAAGACAAGTCTAAGTCCACATCAAGAAGGTTTTTTTTTTTTTTTTTTTTTTGGTTTAGTTTCTTTTTTTTTTTTTTTTTTTTTTGATTTTTTTTTTTTTTTTTTTGAATTTTTTTTCTTTTTTTTTCTTTTTTTCTTTTTTTTTTTCTTTTTTTTTCTTTTTTTGCATGTTTCAAGTGATTTGGGATCGACTGGTAATAGTCCCCAGTGCACTTATTTTGGTGTCCCCAAGCTCTGGGACTTAGTAAAATTTACCCCAGACCTTAGGAGTGTCGTAGAGCGACGGGACCAATTCCATTAAATCCGGCATGAAAAAGTGATTCAGAAAATGTGTTGTTTGAAAAAAAAAAATAATAATTGAGCTCTAGGGGCTGAAAAAACGTGTCTCTTTTGATTTGGCGGAGAGTTAGCAGTGTCGGAGAGCTACGAAACCACTTCCATCGGATTCGGGACGCTTCAAACATTTAGAAACAGTCTTGTTTGTGAAGACAGCAATTTTTTTGAATATCTTATTGAATTTTAAAGCTGCAAGGCCGCAAAATAAAGCCTAAAATGTCAACGCTTGACCTTTGGGTCTTCGGAGTGTCTTTGAGCGTCGGGAGTTGGCTCCCTAGACTCACTTTTTCCCGCTGAATACAGCCGTGGTGGTCTCGTGTCTCTACGATGTCGGGAAGTGGGTGTAATAGCCACTTAGCCGCCAGAAAACTTCTGTAAAAAACCGAGACCATTTTCCGACTCAGAACGACGAGGCGGACGCGCTGATATGTGTTTCCCAGCACACGGACTTACGGTTCTCTTAATTGGCTAGGGTTAGGGTTAGTTTTCAACGCGCGATAGCTCTTGAACGATACGTCCGTCAGACAAGTAATTGACGTTGGCGTTTCCAGCTTTCCGAGGCCTACGATCTGATATGTCCGCCATTGTCGTGCGACCCCCGTAGCCCCTAACCCTAACCCTAGATAACCCTAGTTTTACCTGATCGAAAGGCTTATAGGGTTACCGATGCTAAGAATGTGTTTTTGGTTGAAATGCTAAACTTAAAATTGAGTACCAGAAGCGAGCCACATATCATCGCGTTCGTCTTATCGATGGCTACGCGTGGACGTGACTAACTTTTATTTCTGACCTTTGTGGGAGGAGCTATCGCACTTTAAAGGCTAACCCTAGGGTTAGGAACCGTGCGACCGTGTGCGGAGAGACACATATCCAAATGTCCGTCTCGACAAGCTATATAACATACTAAAAGATGGGACCGTGTCGACCTTTGTGGGAGGAGCTATCGCACTTTAAAGGCTAACCCTAGGGTTAGGAACCGTGCGACCGTGTGCGGAGAGACACATATCCAAATGTCCGTCTCGACAAGCTATATAACATACTAAAAGATGGGACCGTGTCGACCTTTGTGGGAGGAGCTATCGCACTTTAAAGGCTAACCCTAGGGTTAGGAACCGTGCGACCGTGTGCGGAGAGACACATATCCAAATGTCCGTCTCGACAAGCTATATAACATACTAAAAGATGGGACCGTGTCGACCTTTGTGGGAGGAGCTATCGCACTTTAAAGGCTAACCCTAGGGTTAGGAACCGTGCGACCGTGTGCGGAGAGACACATATCCAAATGTCCGTCTCGACAAGCTATATAACATACTAAAAGATGGGACCGTGTCGACCTTTGTGGGAGGAGCTATCGCACTTTAAAGGGTTAGGGTTAGGGTTAGGGTTAGGGCAATGGGGGTTCGCAAGATTACCGGTAATCTTACCGATAAGACCCAGGAGCCTCTGAACGTCCAGGACACAAGTATGAGACATCTAAAATTCCGTAATGGCGACCCGATTCGGAATCTGTTGTCCTCATTGATTTCTGAGCTTCCTAGCGGCAACAGCGCCACCATTTGTCTGCCATTGAAATTGCACAAAAAAATTCAAAAAAAAAAAAACTTTTGCCTACGTACTAAGTAGGCCACTGCGAATCTTTTTCCCTCTTGAGAGTTTTGTCTAAAATGTCCAGAAGGGGGCGCAAAGCGAACCCGGAAGTGTTTTGACACTTGTGTTTTTTTCCAGATTTTTTTTTTTTTTTTTTAGGGTTAGGCTTAGTGTATACAAGTCTGCGGGTTAGGTTTAGGGTGAGGGTTTGAGATAGGTAGTAGTTGTAGTACTAAGACTGGTTAGGGTTAGTGTATACAAGTCTGCGGGTTAGGTTCAGGGTGAGGGTTTGAGATAGGTTGTAGTTGTAGTACTAAGACAAGTCTAAGTCCACATCAAGAAGGTTTTTTTTTTTTTTTTTTTTGGTTTAGTTTCTTTTTTTTTTTTCTTTTTTTTGATTTTTTTTTTTTCTTTTTTGAATTTTTTTTCTTTTTTTTCTTTTTTTCTTTTTTTTTTTAATTTTTTTTCTTTTTTTGCATGTTTCAAGTGATTTGGGATCGACTGGTAATAGTCCCCAGTGCACTTATTTTGGTGTCCCCAAGCTCTGGGACTTAGTAAAATTTACCCCAGACCTTAGGAGTGTCGTAGAGCGACGGGACCAATTCCATTAAATCCGGCATGAAAAAGTGATTCAGAAAATGTGTTGTTTGAAAAAAAAAAATAATAATTGAGCTCTAGGGGCTGAAAAAACGTGTCTCTTTTGATTTGGCGGAGAGTTAGCAGTGTCGGAGAGCTACGAAACCACTTCCATCGGATTCGGGACGCTTCAAACATTTAGAAACAGTCTTGTTTGTGAAGACAGCAATTTTTTTGAATATCTTATTGAATTTTAAAGCTGCAAGGCCGCAAAATAAAGCCTAAAATGTCAACGCTTGACCTTTGGGTCTTCGGAGTGTCTTTGAGCGTCGGGAGTTGGCTCCCTAGACTCACTTTTTCCCGCTGAATACAGCCGTGGTGGTCTCGTGTCTCTACGATGTCGGGAAGTGGGTGTAATAGCCACTTAGCCGCCAGAAAACTTCTGTAAAAAACCGAGACCATTTTCCGACTCAGAACGACGAGGCGGACGCGCTGATATGTGTTTCCCAGCACACGGACTTACGGTTCTCTTAATTGGCTAGGGTTAGGGTTAGTTTTCAACGCGCGATAGCTCTTGAACGATACGTCCGTCAGACAAGTAATTGACGTTGGCGTTTCCAGCCTTTGAAAAAGCTACGATCTGATATGTCCGCCATTGTCGTGCGACCCCCGTAGCCCCTAACCCTAACCCTAGATAACCCTAGTTTTACCTGATCGAAAGGCTTATAGGGTTACCGATGCTAAGAATGTGTTTTTGGTTGAAATGCTAAACTTAAAATTGAGTACCAGAAGCGAGCCACATATCATCGCGTTCGTCTTATCGATGGCTACGCGTGGACGTGACTAACTTTTATTTCTGACCTTTGTGGGAGGAGCTATCGCACTTTAAAGGCTAACCCTAGGGTTAGGAACCGTGCGACCGTGTGCGGAGAGACACATATCCAAATGTCCGTCTCGACAAGCTATATAACATACTAAAAGATGGGACCGTGTCGACCTTTGTGGGAGGAGCTATCGCACTTTAAAGGCTAACCCTAGGGTTAGGAACCGTGCGACCGTGTGCGGAGAGACACATATCCAAATGTCCGTCTCGACAAGCTATATAACATACTAAAAGATGGGACCGTGTCGACCTTTGTGGGAGGAGCTATCGCACTTTAAAGGCTAACCCTAGGGTTAGGAACCGTGCGACCGTGTGCGGAGAGACACATATCCAAATGTCCGTCTCGACAAGCTATATAACATACTAAAAGATGGGACCGTGTCGACCTTTGTGGGAGGAGCTATCGCACTTTAAAGGGTTAGGGTTAGGGTTAGGGTTAGGGCAATGGGGGTTCGCAAGATTACCGGTAATCTTACCGATAAGACCCAGGAGCCTCTGAACGTCCAGGACACAAGTATGAGACATCTAAAATTCCGTAATGGCGACCCGATTCGGAATCTGTTGTCCTCATTGATTTCTGAGCTTCCTAGCGGCAACAGCGCCACCATTTGTCTGCCATTAAAATTGCACAAAAAAATTCAAAAAAAAAAAAACTTTTGCCTACGTACTAAGTAGGCCACTGCGAATCTTTTTCCCTCTTGAGAGTTTTGTCTAAAATGTCCAGAAGGGGGCGCAACAGCGAACCCGGAAGTGTTTTGACACTTGTGTTATTTTCAAGATTTAGGGTTAGGTAATGGGGGTTCTACCGATAAGACTCAGGAGCCTCTGAGAGTCCAAAACACAAGTATGAGACATCAAAAATTCCGTAATGGCGACCCGATTCGGAATCTGTTGTCCTCATTGATTTCTGAGCTTCCTAGCGGCAACAGCGCCACCATTTGTCTGCCATTGAAAATGCACAAAAAAATTCAAAAAAAAAAAAACTTTTGCCTACGTACTAAGTAGGCCACTGCGAATCTTTTTCCCTCTTGAGAGTTTTGTCTAAAATGTCCAGAAGGGGGCGCAAAGCGAACCCGGAAGTGTTTTGACACTTGTGTTTTTTTCCAGATTTTTTTTTTTTTTTTTTAGGGTTAGGCTTAGTGTATACAAGTCTGCGGGTTAGGTTTAGGGTGAGGGTTTGAGATAGGTAGTAGTTGTAGTACTAAGACTGGTTAGGGTTAGTGTATACAAGTCTGCGGGTTAGGTTCAGGGTGAGGGTTTGAGATAGGTTGTAGTTGTAGTACTAAGACAAGTCTAAGTCCACATCAAGAAGGTTTTTTTTTTTTTTTTTTTTTTGGTTTAGTTTCTTTTTTTTTTTTTTTTTTTTTTGATTTTTTTTTTTTTTTTTTTGAATTTTTTTTCTTTTTTTTTCTTTTTTTCTTTTTTTTTTTCTTTTTTTTTCTTTTTTTGCATGTTTCAAGTGATTTGGGATCGACTGGTAATAGTCCCCAGTGCACTTATTTTGGTGTCCCCAAGCTCTGGGACTTAGTAAAATTTACCCCAGACCTTAGGAGTGTCGTAGAGCGACGGGACCAATTCCATTAAATCCGGCATGAAAAAGTGATTCAGAAAATGTGTTGTTTGAAAAAAAAAAATAATAATTGAGCTCTAGGGGCTGAAAAAACGTGTCTCTTTTGATTTGGCGGAGAGTTAGCAGTGTCGGAGAGCTACGAAACCACTTCCATCGGATTCGGGACGCTTCAAACATTTAGAAACAGTCTTGTTTGTGAAGACAGCAATTTTTTTGAATATCTTATTGAATTTTAAAGCTGCAAGGCCGCAAAATAAAGCCTAAAATGTCAACGCTTGACCTTTGGGTCTTCGGAGTGTCTTTGAGCGTCGGGAGTTGGCTCCCTAGACTCACTTTTTCCCGCTGAATACAGCCGTGGTGGTCTCGTGTCTCTACGATGTCGGGAAGTGGGTGTAATAGCCACTTAGCCGCCAGAAAACTTCTGTAAAAAACCGAGACCATTTTCCGACTCAGAACGACGAGGCGGACGCGCTGATATGTGTTTCCCAGCACACGGACTTACGGTTCTCTTAATTGGCTAGGGTTAGGGTTAGTTTTCAACGCGCGATAGCTCTTGAACGATACGTCCGTCAGACAAGTAATTGACGTTGGCGTTTCCAGCTTTCCGAGGCCTACGATCTGATATGTCCGCCATTGTCGTGCGACCCCCGTAGCCCCTAACCCTAACCCTAGATAACCCTAGTTTTACCTGATCGAAAGGCTTATAGGGTTACCGATGCTAAGAATGTGTTTTTGGTTGAAATGCTAAACTTAAAATTGAGTACCAGAAGCGAGCCACATATCATCGCGTTCGTCTTATCGATGGCTACGCGTGGACGTGACTAACTTTTATTTCTGACCTTTGTGGGAGGAGCTATCGCACTTTAAAGGCTAACCCTAGGGTTAGGAACCGTGCGACCGTGTGCGGAGAGACACATATCCAAATGTCCGTCTCGACAAGCTATATAACATACTAAAAGATGGGACCGTGTCGACCTTTGTGGGAGGAGCTATCGCACTTTAAAGGCTAACCCTAGGGTTAGGAACCGTGCGACCGTGTGCGGAGAGACACATATCCAAATGTCCGTCTCGACAAGCTATATAACATACTAAAAGATGGGACCGTGTCGACCTTTGTGGGAGGAGCTATCGCACTTTAAAGGCTAACCCTAGGGTTAGGAACCGTGCGACCGTGTGCGGAGAGACACATATCCAAATGTCCGTCTCGACAAGCTATATAACATACTAAAAGATGGGACCGTGTCGACCTTTGTGGGAGGAGCTATCGCACTTTAAAGGGTTAGGGTTAGGGTTAGGGTTAGGGCAATGGGGGTTCGCAAGATTACCGGTAATCTTACCGATAAGACCCAGGAGCCTCTGAACGTCCAGGACACAAGTATGAGACATCTAAAATTCCGTAATGGCGACCCGATTCGGAATCTGTTGTCCTCATTGATTTCTGAGCTTCCTAGCGGCAACAGCGCCACCATTTGTCTGCCATTAAAATTGCACAAAAAAATTCAAAAAAAAAAAAACTTTTGCCTACGTACTAAGTAGGCCACTGCGAATCTTTTTCCCTCTTGAGAGTTTTGTCTAAAATGTCCAGAAGGGGGCGCAACAGCGAACCCGGAAGTGTTTTGACACTTGTGTTATTTTCAAGATTT
Source organism: Protomyctophum bolini (assembly GCF_963924005.1). Lineage (NCBI taxonomy): Eukaryota > Metazoa > Chordata > Actinopteri > Myctophiformes > Myctophidae > Protomyctophum > Protomyctophum bolini. The sequence goes on along the minus strand of NW_027665359.1, from coordinate 161,495 downwards.
AGGGTTAGGTAATGGGGGTTCTACCGATAAGACTCAGGAGCCTCTGAGAGTCCAAAACACAAGTATGAGACATCAAAAATTCCGTAATGGCGACCCGATTCGGAATCTGTTGTCCTCATTGATTTCTGAGCTTCCTAGCGGCAACAGCGCCACCATTTGTCTGCCATTGAAATTGCACAAAAAAATTCAAAAAAAAAAAAACTTTTGCCTACGTACTAAGTAGGCCACTGCGAATCTTTTTCCCTCTTGAGAGTTTTGTCTAAAATGTCCAGAAGGGGGCGCAAAGCGAACCCGGAAGTGTTTTGACACTTGTGTTTTTTTCCAGATTTTTTTTTTTTTTTTTTAGGGTTAGGCTTAGTGTATACAAGTCTGCGGGTTAGGTTTAGGGTGAGGGTTTGAGATAGGTAGTAGTTGTAGTACTAAGACTGGTTAGGGTTAGTGTATACAAGTCTGCGGGTTAGGTTCAGGGTGAGGGTTTGAGATAGGTTGTAGTTGTAGTACTAAGACAAGTCTAAGTCCACATCAAGAAGGTTTTTTTTTTTTTTTTTTTTTTGGTTTAGTTTCTTTTTTTTTTTTTTTTTTTTTTGATTTTTTTTTTTTTTTTTTTGATTTTTTTTTCTTTTTTTTTCTTTTTTTCTTTTTTTTTTTCTTTTTTTTTCTTTTTTTGCATGTTTCAAGTGATTTGGGATCGACTGGTAATAGTCCCCAGTGCACTTATTTTGGTGTCCCCAAGCTCTGGGACTTAGTAAAATTTACCCCAGACCTTAGGAGTGTCGTAGAGCGACGGGACCAATTCCATTAAATCCGGCATGAAAAAGTGATTCAGAAAATGTGTTGTTTGAAAAAAAAAAATAATAATTGAGCTCTAGGGGCTGAAAAAACGTGTCTCTTTTGATTTGGCGGAGAGTTAGCAGTGTCGGAGAGCTACGAAACCACTTCCATCGGATTCGGGACGCTTCAAACATTTAGAAACAGTCTTGTTTGTGAAGACAGCAATTTTTTTGAATATCTTATTGAATTTTAAAGCTGCAAGGCCGCAAAATAAAGCCTAAAATGTCAACGCTTGACCTTTGGGTCTTCGGAGTGTCTTTGAGCGTCGGGAGTTGGCTCCCTAGACTCACTTTTTCCCGCTGAATACAGCCGTGGTGGTCTCGTGTCTCTACGATGTCGGGAAGTGGGTGTAATAGCCACTTAGCCGCCAGAAAACTTCTGTAAAAAACCGAGACCATTTTCCGACTCAGAACGACGAGGCGGACGCGCTGATATGTGTTTCCCAGCACACGGACTTACGGTTCTCTTAATTGGCTAGGGTTAGGGTTAGTTTTCAACGCGCGATAGCTCTTGAACGATACGTCCGTCAGACAAGTAATTGACGTTGGCGTTTCCAGCTTTCCGAGGCCTACGATCTGATATGTCCGCCATTGTCGTGCGACCCCCGTAGCCCCTAACCCTAACCCTAGATAACCCTAGTTTTACCTGATCGAAAGGCTTATAGGGTTACCGATGCTAAGAATGTGTTTTTGGTTGAAATGCTAAACTTAAAATTGAGTACCAGAAGCGAGCCACATATCATCGCGTTCGTCTTATCGATGGCTACGCGTGGACGTGACTAACTTTTATTTCTGACCTTTGTGGGAGGAGCTATCGCACTTTAAAGGCTAACCCTAGGGTTAGGAACCGTGCGACCGTGTGCGGAGAGACACATATCCAAATGTCCGTCTCGACAAGCTATATAACATACTAAAAGATGGGACCGTGTCGACCTTTGTGGGAGGAGCTATCGCACTTTAAAGGCTAACCCTAGGGTTAGGAACCGTGCGACCGTGTGCGGAGAGACACATATCCAAATGTCCGTCTCGACAAGCTATATAACATACTAAAAGATGGGACCGTGTCGACCTTTGTGGGAGGAGCTATCGCACTTTAAAGGCTAACCCTAGGGTTAGGAACCGTGCGACCGTGTGCGGAGAGACACATATCCAAATGTCCGTCTCGACAAGCTATATAACATACTAAAAGATGGGACCGTGTCGACCTTTGTGGGAGGAGCTATCGCACTTTAAAGGGTTAGGGTTAGGGTTAGGGTTAGGGCAATGGGGGTTCGCAAGATTACCGGTAATCTTACCGATAAGACCCAGGAGCCTCTGAACGTCCAGGACACAAGTATGAGACATCTAAAATTCCGTAATGGCGACCCGATTCGGAATCTGTTGTCCTCATTGATTTCTGAGCTTCCTAGCGGCAACAGCGCCACCATTTGTCTGCCATTGAAATTGCACAAAAAAATTCAAAAAAAAAAAAACTTTTGCCTACGTACTAAGTAGGCCACTGCGAATCTTTTTCCCTCTTGAGAGTTTTGTCTAAAATGTCCAGAAGGGGGCGCAAAGCGAACCCGGAAGTGTTTTGACACTAAGAATGTGTTTTTGGTTGAAATGCTAAACTTAAAATTGAGTACCAGAAGCGAGCCACATATCATCGCGTTCGTCTTATCGATGGCTACGCGTGGACGTGACTAACTTTTATTTCTGACCTTTGTGGGAGGAGCTATCGCACTTTAAAGGCTAACCCTAGGGTTAGGAACCGTGCGACCGTGTGCGGAGAGACACATATCCAAATGTCCGTCTCGACAAGCTATATAACATACTAAAAGATGGGACCGTGTCGACCTTTGTGGGAGGAGCTATCGCACTTTAAAGGCTAACCCTAGGGTTAGGAACCGTGCGACCGTGTGCGGAGAGACACATATCCAAATGTCCGTCTCGACAAGCTATATAACATACTAAAAGATGGGACCGTGTCGACCTTTGTGGGAGGAGCTATCGCACTTTAAAGGCTAACCCTAGGGTTAGGAACCGTGCGACCGTGTGCGGAGAGACACATATCCAAATGTCCGTCTCGACAAGCTATATAACATACTAAAAGATGGGACCGTGTCGACCTTTGTGGGAGGAGCTATCGCACTTTAAAGGGTTAGGGTTAGGGTTAGGGTTAGGGCAATGGGGGTTCGCAAGATTACCGGTAATCTTACCGATAAGACCCAGGAGCCTCTGAACGTCCAGGACACAAGTATGAGACATCTAAAATTCCGTAATGGCGACCCGATTCGGAATCTGTTGTCCTCATTGATTTCTGAGCTTCCTAGCGGCAACAGCGCCACCATTTGTCTGCCATTAAAATTGCACAAAAAAATTCAAAAAAAAAAAAACTTTTGCCTACGTACTAAGTAGGCCACTGCGAATCTTTTTCCCTCTTGAGAGTTTTGTCTAAAATGTCCAGAAGGGGGCGCAACAGCGAACCCGGAAGTGTTTTGACACTTGTGTTATTTTCAAGATTTAGGGTTAGGTAATGGGGGTTCTACCGATAAGACTCAGGAGCCTCTGAGAGTCCAAAACACAAGTATGAGACATCAAAAATTCCGTAATGGCGACCCGATTCGGAATCTGTTGTCCTCATTGATTTCTGAGCTTCCTAGCGGCAACAGCGCCACCATTTGTCTGCCATTGAAATTGCACAAAAAAATTCAAAAAAAAAAAAACTTTTGCCTACGTACTAAGTAGGCCACTGCGAATCTTTTTCCCTCTTGAGAGTTTTGTCTAAAATGTCCAGAAGGGGGCGCAAAGCGAACCCGGAAGTGTTTTGACACTTGTGTTTTTTTCCAGATTTTTTTTTTTTTTTTTTAGGGTTAGGCTTAGTGTATACAAGTCTGCGGGTTAGGTTTAGGGTGAGGGTTTGAGATAGGTAGTAGTTGTAGTACTAAGACTGGTTAGGGTTAGTGTATACAAGTCTGCGGGTTAGGTTCAGGGTGAGGGTTTGAGATAGGTTGTAGTTGTAGTACTAAGACAAGTCTAAGTCCACATCAAGAAGGTTTTTTTTTTTTTTTTTTTTTTGGTTTAGTTTCTTTTTTTTTTTTTTTTTTTTTTTTTTTTGATTTTTTTTTTTTTTTTTTTGAATTTTTTTTCTTTTTTTTTCTTTTTTTCTTTTTTTTTTTTCTTTTTTTTTCTTTTTTTGCATGTTTCAAGTGATTTGGGATCGACTGGTAATAGTCCCCAGTGCACTTATTTTGGTGTCCCCAAGCTCTGGGACTTAGTAAAATTTACCCCAGACCTTAGGAGTGTCGTAGAGCGACGGGACCAATTCCATTAAATCCGGCATGAAAAAGTGATTCAGAAAATGTGTTGTTTGAAAAAAAAAAATAATAATTGAGCTCTAGGGGCTGAAAAAACGTGTCTCTTTTGATTTGGCGGAGAGTTAGCAGTGTCGGAGAGCTACGAAACCACTTCCATCGGATTCGGGACGCTTCAAACATTTAGAAACAGTCTTGTTTGTGAAGACAGCAATTTTTTTGAATATCTTATTGAATTTTAAAGCTGCAAGGCCGCAAAATAAAGCCTAAAATGTCAACGCTTGACCTTTGGGTCTTCGGAGTGTCTTTGAGCGTCGGGAGTTGGCTCCCTAGACTCACTTTTTCCCGCTGAATACAGCCGTGGTGGTCTCGTGTCTCTACGATGTCGGGAAGTGGGTGTAATAGCCACTTAGCCGCCAGAAAACTTCTGTAAAAAACCGAGACCATTTTCCGACTCAGAACGACGAGGCGGACGCGCTGATATGTGTTTCCCAGCACACGGACTTACGGTTCTCTTAATTGGCTAGGGTTAGGGTTAGTTTTCAACGCGCGATAGCTCTTGAACGATACGTCCGTCAGACAAGTAATTGACGTTGGCGTTTCCAGCTTTCCGAGGCCTACGATCTGATATGTCCGCCATTGTCGTGCGACCCCCGTAGCCCCTAACCCTAACCCTAGATAACCCTAGTTTTACCTGATCGAAAGGCTTATAGGGTTACCGATGCTAAGAATGTGTTTTTGGTTGAAATGCTAAACTTAAAATTGAGTACCAGAAGCGAGCCACATATCATCGCGTTCGTCTTATCGATGGCTACGCGTGGACGTGACTAACTTTTATTTCTGACCTTTGTGGGAGGAGCTATCGCACTTTAAAGGCTAACCCTAGGGTTAGGAACCGTGCGACCGTGTGCGGAGAGACACATATCCAAATGTCCGTCTCGACAAGCTATATAACATACTAAAAGATGGGACCGTGTCGACCTTTGTGGGAGGAGCTATCGCACTTTAAAGGCTAACCCTAGGGTTAGGAACCGTGCGACCGTGTGCGGAGAGACACATATCCAAATGTCCGTCTCGACAAGCTATATAACATACTAAAAGATGGGACCGTGTCGACCTTTGTGGGAGGAGCTATCGCACTTTAAAGGCTAACCCTAGGGTTAGGAACCGTGCGACCGTGTGCGGAGAGACACATATCCAAATGTCCGTCTCGACAAGCTATATAACATACTAAAAGATGGGACCGTGTCGACCTTTGTGGGAGGAGCTATCGCACTTTAAAGGCTAACCCTAGGGTTAGGAACCGTGCGACCGTGTGCGGAGAGACACATATCCAAATGTCCGTCTCGACAAGCTATATAACATACTAAAAGATGGGACCGTGTCGACCTTTGTGGGAGGAGCTATCGCACTTTAAAGGGTTAGGGTTAGGGTTAGGGTTAGGGCAATGGGGGTTCGCAAGATTACCGGTAATCTTACCGATAAGACCCAGGAGCCTCTGAACGTCCAGGACACAAGTATGAGACATCTAAAATTCCGTAATGGCGACCCGATTCGGAATCTGTTGTCCTCATTGATTTCTGAGCTTCCTAGCGGCAACAGCGCCACCATTTGTCTGCCATTGAAATTGCACAAAAAAATTCAAAAAAAAAAAAACTTTTGCCTACGTACTAAGTAGGCCACTGCGAATCTTTTTCCCTCTTGAGAGTTTTGTCTAAAATGTCCAGAAGGGGGCGCAAAGCGAACCCGGAAGTGTTTTGACACTTGTGTTTTTTTCCAGATTTTTTTTTTTTTTTTTTAGGGTTAGGCTTAGTGTATACAAGTCTGCGGGTTAGGTTTAGGGTGAGGGTTTGAGATAGGTAGTAGTTGTAGTACTAAGACTGGTTAGGGTTAGTGTATACAAGTCTGCGGGTTAGGTTCAGGGTGAGGGTTTGAGATAGGTTGTAGTTGTAGTACTAAGACAAGTCTAAGTCCACATCAAGAAGGTTTTTTTTTTTTTTTTTTTTTTGGTTTAGTTTCTTTTTTTTTTTTTTTTTTTTTTTTTTTGATTTTTTTTTTTTTTTTTTTGATTTTTTTTTCTTTTTTTTTCTTTTTTTCTTTTTTTTTTTTCTTTTTTTTTCTTTTTTTGCATGTTTCAAGTGATTTGGGATCGACTGGTAATAGTCCCCAGTGCACTTATTTTGGTGTCCCCAAGCTCTGGGACTTAGTAAAATTTACCCCAGACCTTAGGAGTGTCGTAGAGCGACGGGACCAATTCCATTAAATCCGGCATGAAAAAGTGATTCAGAAAATGTGTTGTTTGAAAAAAAAAAATAATAATTGAGCTCTAGGGGCTGAAAAAACGTGTCTCTTTTGATTTGGCGGAGAGTTAGCAGTGTCGGAGAGCTACGAAACCACTTCCATCGGATTCGGGACGCTTCAAACATTTAGAAACAGTCTTGTTTGTGAAGACAGCAATTTTTTTGAATATCTTATTGAATTTTAAAGCTGCAAGGCCGCAAAATAAAGCCTAAAATGTCAACGCTTGACCTTTGGGTCTTCGGAGTGTCTTTGAGCGTCGGGAGTTGGCTCCCTAGACTCACTTTTTCCCGCTGAATACAGCCGTGGTGGTCTCGTGTCTCTACGATGTCGGGAAGTGGGTGTAATAGCCACTTAGCCGCCAGAAAACTTCTGTAAAAAACCGAGACCATTTTCCGACTCAGAACGACGAGGCGGACGCGCTGATATGTGTTTCCCAGCACACGGACTTACGGTTCTCTTAATTGGCTAGGGTTAGGGTTAGTTTTCAACGCGCGATAGCTCTTGAACGATACGTCCGTCAGACAAGTAATTGACGTTGGCGTTTCCAGCTTTCCGAGGCCTACGATCTGATATGTCCGCCATTGTCGTGCGACCCCCGTAGCCCCTAACCCTAACCCTAGATAACCCTAGTTTTACCTGATCGAAAGGCTTATAGGGTTACCGATGCTAAGAATGTGTTTTTGGTTGAAATGCTAAACTTAAAATTGAGTACCAGAAGCGAGCCACATATCATCGCGTTCGTCTTATCGATGGCTACGCGTGGACGTGACTAACTTTTATTTCTGACCTTTGTGGGAGGAGCTATCGCACTTTAAAGGCTAACCCTAGGGTTAGGAACCGTGCGACCGTGTGCGGAGAGACACATATCCAAATGTCCGTCTCGACAAGCTATATAACATACTAAAAGATGGGACCGTGTCGACCTTTGTGGGAGGAGCTATCGCACTTTAAAGGCTAACCCTAGGGTTAGGAACCGTGCGACCGTGTGCGGAGAGACACATATCCAAATGTCCGTCTCGACAAGCTATATAACATACTAAAAGATGGGACCGTGTCGACCTTTGTGGGAGGAGCTATCGCACTTTAAAGGCTAACCCTAGGGTTAGGAACCGTGCGACCGTGTGCGGAGAGACACATATCCAAATGTCCGTCTCGACAAGCTATATAACATACTAAAAGATGGGACCGTGTCGACCTTTGTGGGAGGAGCTATCGCACTTTAAAGGGTTAGGGTTAGGGTTAGGGTTAGGGCAATGGGGGTTCGCAAGATTACCGGTAATCTTACCGATAAGACCCAGGAGCCTCTGAACGTCCAGGACACAAGTATGAGACATCTAAAATTCCGTAATGGCGACCCGATTCGGAATCTGTTGTCCTCATTGATTTCTGAGCTTCCTAGCGGCAACAGCGCCACCATTTGTCTGCCATTAAAATTGCACAAAAAAATTCAAAAAAAAAAAAACTTTTGCCTACGTACTAAGTAGGCCACTGCGAATCTTTTTCCCTCTTGAGAGTTTTGTCTAAAATGTCCAGAAGGGGGCGCAACAGCGAACCCGGAAGTGTTTTGACACTTGTGTTATTTTCAAGATTTAGGGTTAGGTAATGGGGGTTCTACCGATAAGACTCAGGAGCCTCTGAGAGTCCAAAACACAAGTATGAGACATCAAAAATTCCGTAATGGCGACCCGATTCGGAATCTGTTGTCCTCATTGATTTCTGAGCTTCCTAGCGGCAACAGCGCCACCATTTGTCTGCCATTGAAATTGCACAAAAAAATTCAAAAAAAAAAAAACTTTTGCCTACGTACTAAGTAGGCCACTGCGAATCTTTTTCCCTCTTGAGAGTTTTGTCTAAAATGTCCAGAAGGGGGCGCAAAGCGAACCCGGAAGTGTTTTGACACTTGTGTTTTTTTCCAGATTTTTTTTTTTTTTTTTTAGGGTTAGGCTTAGTGTATACAAGTCTGCGGGTTAGGTTTAGGGTGAGGGTTTGAGATAGGTAGTAGTTGTAGTACTAAGACTGGTTAGGGTTAGTGTATACAAGTCTGCGGGTTAGGTTCAGGGTGAGGGTTTGAGATAGGTTGTAGTTGTAGTACTAAGACAAGTCTAAGTCCACATCAAGAAGGTTTTTTTTTTTTTTTTTTTTTTGGTTTAGTTTCTTTTTTTTTTTTTTTTTTTTTTGATTTTTTTTTTTTTTTTTTTGAATTTTTTTTCTTTTTTTTTTCTTTTTTTCTTTTTTTTTTTCTTTTTTTTTCTTTTTTTGCATGTTTCAAGTGATTTGGGATCGACTGGTAATAGTCCCCAGTGCACTTATTTTGGTGTCCCCAAGCTCTGGGACTTAGTAAAATTTACCCCAGACCTTAGGAGTGTCGTAGAGCGACGGGACCAATTCCATTAAATCCGGCATGAAAAAGTGATTCAGAAAATGTGTTGTTTGAAAAAAAAAAATAATAATTGAGCTCTAGGGGCTGAAAAAACGTGTCTCTTTTGATTTGGCGGAGAGTTAGCAGTGTCGGAGAGCTACGAAACCACTTCCATCGGATTCGGGACGCTTCAAACATTTAGAAACAGTCTTGTTTGTGAAGACAGCAATTTTTTTGAATATCTTATTGAATTTTAAAGCTGCAAGGCCGCAAAATAAAGCCTAAAATGTCAACGCTTGACCTTTGGGTCTTCGGAGTGTCTTTGAGCGTCGGGAGTTGGCTCCCTAGACTCACTTTTTCCCGCTGAATACAGCCGTGGTGGTCTCGTGTCTCTACGATGTCGGGAAGTGGGTGTAATAGCCACTTAGCCGCCAGAAAACTTCTGTAAAAAACCGAGACCATTTTCCGACTCAGAACGACGAGGCGGACGCGCTGATATGTGTTTCCCAGCACACGGACTTACGGTTCTCTTAATTGGCTAGGGTTAGGGTTAGTTTTCAACGCGCGATAGCTCTTGAACGATACGTCCGTCAGACAAGTAATTGACGTTGGCGTTTCCAGCTTTCCGAGGCCTACGATCTGATATGTCCGCCATTGTCGTGCGACCCCCGTAGCCCCTAACCCTAACCCTAGATAACCCTAGTTTTACCTGATCGAAAGGCTTATAGGGTTACCGATGCTAAGAATGTGTTTTTGGTTGAAATGCTAAACTTAAAATTGAGTACCAGAAGCGAGCCACATATCATCGCGTTCGTCTTATCGATGGCTACGCGTGGACGTGACTAACTTTTATTTCTGACCTTTGTGGGAGGAGCTATCGCACTTTAAAGGCTAACCCTAGGGTTAGGAACCGTGCGACCGTGTGCGGAGAGACACATATCCAAATGTCCGTCTCGACAAGCTATATAACATACTAAAAGATGGGACCGTGTCGACCTTTGTGGGAGGAGCTATCGCACTTTAAAGGCTAACCCTAGGGTTAGGAACCGTGCGACCGTGTGCGGAGAGACACATATCCAAATGTCCGTCTCGACAAGCTATATAACATACTAAAAGATGGGACCGTGTCGACCTTTGTGGGAGGAGCTATCGCACTTTAAAGGCTAACCCTAGGGTTAGGAACCGTGCGACCGTGTGCGGAGAGACACATATCCAAATGTCCGTCTCGACAAGCTATATAACATACTAAAAGATGGGACCGTGTCGACCTTTGTGGGAGGAGCTATCGCACTTTAAAGGGTTAGGGTTAGGGTTAGGGTTAGGGCAATGGGGGTTCGCAAGATTACCGGTAATCTTACCGATAAGACCCAGGAGCCTCTGAACGTCCAGGACACAAGTATGAGACATCTAAAATTCCGTAATGGCGACCCGATTCGGAATCTGTTGTCCTCATTGATTTCTGAGCTTCCTAGCGGCAACAGCGCCACCATTTGTCTGCCATTAAAATTGCACAAAAAAATTCAAAAAAAAAAAACTTTTGCCTACGTACTAAGTAGGCCACTGCGAATCTTTTTCCCTCTTGAGAGTTTTGTCTAAAATGTCCAGAAGGGGGCGCAACAGCGAACCCGGAAGTGTTTTGACACTTGTGTTATTTTCAAGATTTAGGGTTAGGTAATGGGGGTTCTACCGATAAGACTCAGGAGCCTCTGAGAGTCCAAAACACAAGTATGAGACATCAAAAATTCCGTAATGGCGACCCGATTCGGAATCTGTTGTCCTCATTGATTTCTGAGCTTCCTAGCGGCAACAGCGCCACCATTTGTCTGCCATTGAAATTGCACAAAAAAATTCAAAAAAAAAAAAACTTTTGCCTACGTACTAAGTAGGCCACTGCGAATCTTTTTCCCTCTTGAGAGTTTTGTCTAAAATGTCCAGAAGGGGGCGCAAAGCGAACCCGGAAGTGTTTTGACACTTGTGTTTTTTTCCAGATTTTTTTTTTTTTTTTTTAGGGTTAGGCTTAGTGTATACAAGTCTGCGGGTTAGGTTTAGGGTGAGGGTTTGAGATAGGTAGTAGTTGTAGTACTAAGACTGGTTAGGGTTAGTGTATACAAGTCTGCGGGTTAGGTTCAGGGTGAGGGTTTGAGATAGGTTGTAGTTGTAGTACTAAGACAAGTCTAAGTCCACATCAAGAAGGTTTTTTTTTTTTTTTTTTTTTTGGTTTAGTTTCTTTTTTTTTTTTTTTTTTTTTTGATTTTTTTTTTTTTTTTTTTGAATTTTTTTTCTTTTTTTTTCTTTTTTTCTTTTTTTTTTTCTTTTTTTTTCTTTTTTTGCATGTTTCAAGTGATTTGGGATCGACTGGTAATAGTCCCCAGTGCACTTATTTTGGTGTCCCCAAGCTCTGGGACTTAGTAAAATTTACCCCAGACCTTAGGAGTGTCGTAGAGCGACGGGACCAATTCCATTAAATCCGGCATGAAAAAGTGATTCAGAAAATGTGTTGTTTGAAAAAAAAAAATAATAATTGAGCTCTAGGGGCTGAAAAAACGTGTCTCTTTTGATTTGGCGGAGAGTTAGCAGTGTCGGAGAGCTACGAAACCACTTCCATCGGATTCGGGACGCTTCAAACATTTAGAAACAGTCTTGTTTGTGAAGACAGCAATTTTTTTGAATATCTTATTGAATTTTAAAGCTGCAAGGCCGCAAAATAAAGCCTAAAATGTCAACGCTTGACCTTTGGGTCTTCGGAGTGTCTTTGAGCGTCGGGAGTTGGCTCCCTAGACTCACTTTTTCCCGCTGAATACAGCCGTGGTGGTCTCGTGTCTCTACGATGTCGGGAAGTGGGTGTAATAGCCACTTAGCCGCCAGAAAACTTCTGTAAAAAACCGAGACCATTTTCCGACTCAGAACGACGAGGCGGACGCGCTGATATGTGTTTCCCAGCACACGGACTTACGGTTCTCTTAATTGGCTAGGGTTAGGGTTAGTTTTCAACGCGCGATAGCTCTTGAACGATACGTCCGTCAGACAAGTAATTGACGTTGGCGTTTCCAGCTTTCCGAGGCCTACGATCTGATATGTCCGCCATTGTCGTGCGACCCCCGTAGCCCCTAACCCTAACCCTAGATAACCCTAGTTTTACCTGATCGAAAGGCTTATAGGGTTACCGATGCTAAGAATGTGTTTTTGGTTGAAATGCTAAACTTAAAATTGAGTACCAGAAGCGAGCCACATATCATCGCGTTCGTCTTATCGATGGCTACGCGTGGACGTGACTAACTTTTATTTCTGACCTTTGTGGGAGGAGCTATCGCACTTTAAAGGCTAACCCTAGGGTTAGGAACCGTGCGACCGTGTGCGGAGAGACACATATCCAAATGTCCGTCTCGACAAGCTATATAACATACTAAAAGATGGGACCGTGTCGACCTTTGTGGGAGGAGCTATCGCACTTTAAAGGCTAACCCTAGGGTTAGGAACCGTGCGACCGTGTGCGGAGAGACACATATCCAAATGTCCGTCTCGACAAGCTATATAACATACTAAAAGATGGGACCGTGTCGACCTTTGTGGGAGGAGCTATCGCACTTTAAAGGCTAACCCTAGGGTTAGGAACCGTGCGACCGTGTGCGGAGAGACACATATCCAAATGTCCGTCTCGACAAGCTATATAACATACTAAAAGATGGGACCGTGTCGACCTTTGTGGGAGGAGCTATCGCACTTTAAAGGGTTAGGGTTAGGGTTAGGGTTAGGGCAATGGGGGTTCGCAAGATTACCGGTAATCTTACCGATAAGACCCAGGAGCCTCTGAACGTCCAGGACACAAGTATGAGACATCTAAAATTCCGTAATGGCGACCCGATTCGGAATCTGTTGTCCTCATTGATTTCTGAGCTTCCTAGCGGCAACAGCGCCACCATTTGTCTGCCATTAAAATTGCACAAAAAAATTCAAAAAAAAAAAAACTTTTGCCTACGTACTAAGTAGGCCACTGCGAATCTTTTTCCCTCTTGAGAGTTTTGTCTAAAATGTCCAGAAGGGGGCGCAACAGCGAACCCGGAAGTGTTTTGACACTTGTGTTATTTTCAAGATTTAGGGTTAGGTAATGGGGGTTCTACCGATAAGACTCAGGAGCCTCTGAGAGTCCAAAACACAAGTATGAGACATCAAAAATTCCGTAATGGCGACCCGATTCGGAATCTGTTGTCCTCATTGATTTCTGAGCTTCCTAGCGGCAACAGCGCCACCATTTGTCTGCCATTGAAATTGCACAAAAAAATTCAAAAAAAAAAAAACTTTTGCCTACGTACTAAGTAGGCCACTGCGAATCTTTTTCCCTCTTGAGAGTTTTGTCTAAAATGTCCAGAAGGGGGCGCAAAGCGAACCCGGAAGTGTTTTGACACTTGTGTTTTTTTCCAGATTTTTTTTTTTTTTTTTTAGGGTTAGGCTTAGTGTATACAAGTCTGCGGGTTAGGTTTAGGGTGAGGGTTTGAGATAGGTAGTAGTTGTAGTACTAAGACTGGTTAGGGTTAGTGTATACAAGTCTGCGGGTTAGGTTCAGGGTGAGGGTTTGAGATAGGTTGTAGTTGTAGTACTAAGACAAGTCTAAGTCCACATCAAGAAGGTTTTTTTTTTTTTTTTTTTTTTGGTTTAGTTTCTTTTTTTTTTTTTTTTTTTTTTGATTTTTTTTTTTTTTTTTTTGAATTTTTTTTCTTTTTTTTTCTTTTTTTCTTTTTTTTTTTCTTTTTTTTTCTTTTTTTGCATGTTTCAAGTGATTTGGGATCGACTGGTAATAGTCCCCAGTGCACTTATTTTGGTGTCCCCAAGCTCTGGGACTTAGTAAAATTTACCCCAGACCTTAGGAGTGTCGTAGAGCGACGGGACCAATTCCATTAAATCCGGCATGAAAAAGTGATTCAGAAAATGTGTTGTTTGAAAAAAAAAAATAATAATTGAGCTCTAGGGGCTGAAAAAACGTGTCTCTTTTGATTTGGCGGAGAGTTAGCAGTGTCGGAGAGCTACGAAACCACTTCCATCGGATTCGGGACGCTTCAAACATTTAGAAACAGTCTTGTTTGTGAAGACAGCAATTTTTTTGAATATCTTATTGAATTTTAAAGCTGCAAGGCCGCAAAATAAAGCCTAAAATGTCAACGCTTGACCTTTGGGTCTTCGGAGTGTCTTTGAGCGTCGGGAGTTGGCTCCCTAGACTCACTTTTTCCCGCTGAATACAGCCGTGGTGGTCTCGTGTCTCTACGATGTCGGGAAGTGGGTGTAATAGCCACTTAGCCGCCAGAAAACTTCTGTAAAAAACCGAGACCATTTTCCGACTCAGAACGACGAGGCGGACGCGCTGATATGTGTTTCCCAGCACACGGACTTACGGTTCTCTTAATTGGCTAGGGTTAGGGTTAGTTTTCAACGCGCGATAGCTCTTGAACGATACGTCCGTCAGACAAGTAATTGACGTTGGCGTTTCCAGCTTTCCGAGGCCTACGATCTGATATGTCCGCCATTGTCGTGCGACCCCCGTAGCCCCTAACCCTAACCCTAGATAACCCTAGTTTTACCTGATCGAAAGGCTTATAGGGTTACCGATGCTAAGAATGTGTTTTTGGTTGAAATGCTAAACTTAAAATTGAGTACCAGAAGCGAGCCACATATCATCGCGTTCGTCTTATCGATGGCTACGCGTGGACGTGACTAACTTTTATTTCTGACCTTTGTGGGAGGAGCTATCGCACTTTAAAGGCTAACCCTAGGGTTAGGAACCGTGCGACCGTGTGCGGAGAGACACATATCCAAATGTCCGTCTCGACAAGCTATATAACATACTAAAAGATGGGACCGTGTCGACCTTTGTGGGAGGAGCTATCGCACTTTAAAGGCTAACCCTAGGGTTAGGAACCGTGCGACCGTGTGCGGAGAGACACATATCCAAATGTCCGTCTCGACAAGCTATATAACATACTAAAAGATGGGACCGTGTCGACCTTTGTGGGAGGAGCTATCGCACTTTAAAGGCTAACCCTAGGGTTAGGAACCGTGCGACCGTGTGCGGAGAGACACATATCCAAATGTCCGTCTCGACAAGCTATATAACATACTAAAAGATGGGACCGTGTCGACCTTTGTGGGAGGAGCTATCGCACTTTAAAGGGTTAGGGTTAGGGTTAGGGTTAGGGCAATGGGGGTTCGCAAGATTACCGGTAATCTTACCGATAAGACCCAGGAGCCTCTGAACGTCCAGGACACAAGTATGAGACATCTAAAATTCCGTAATGGCGACCCGATTCGGAATCTGTTGTCCTCATTGATTTCTGAGCTTCCTAGCGGCAACAGCGCCACCATTTGTCTGCCATTAAAATTGCACAAAAAAATTCAAAAAAAAAAAAACTTTTGCCTACGTACTAAGTAGGCCACTGCGAATCTTTTTCCCTCTTGAGAGTTTTGTCTAAAATGTCCAGAAGGGGGCGCAACAGCGAACCCGGAAGTGTTTTGACACTTGTGTTATTTTCAAGATTTAGGGTTAGGTAATGGGGGTTCTACCGATAAGACTCAGGAGCCTCTGAGAGTCCAAAACACAAGTATGAGACATCAAAAATTCCGTAATGGCGACCCGATTCGGAATCTGTTGTCCTCATTGATTTCTGAGCTTCCTAGCGGCAACAGCGCCACCATTTGTCTGCCATTGAAATTGCACAAAAAAATTCAAAAAAAAAAAAACTTTTGCCTACGTACTAAGTAGGCCACTGCGAATCTTTTTCCCTCTTGAGAGTTTTGTCTAAAATGTCCAGAAGGGGGCGCAAAGCGAACCCGGAAGTGTTTTGACACTTGTGTTTTTTTCCAGATTTTTTTTTTTTTTTTTTAGGGTTAGGCTTAGTGTATACAAGTCTGCGGGTTAGGTTTAGGGTGAGGGTTTGAGATAGGTAGTAGTTGTAGTACTAAGACTGGTTAGGGTTAGTGTATACAAGTCTGCGGGTTAGGTTCAGGGTGAGGGTTTGAGATAGGTTGTAGTTGTAGTACTAAGACAAGTCTAAGTCCACATCAAGAAGGTTTTTTTTTTTTTTTTTTTTTTGGTTTAGTTTCTTTTTTTTTTTTTTTTTTTTTTGATTTTTTTTTTTTTTTTTTTGAATTTTTTTTCTTTTTTTTTCTTTTTTTCTTTTTTTTTTTCTTTTTTTTTCTTTTTTTGCATGTTTCAAGTGATTTGGGATCGACTGGTAATAGTCCCCAGTGCACTTATTTTGGTGTCCCCAAGCTCTGGGACTTAGTAAAATTTACCCCAGACCTTAGGAGTGTCGTAGAGCGACGGGACCAATTCCATTAAATCCGGCATGAAAAAGTGATTCAGAAAATGTGTTGTTTGAAAAAAAAAAATAATAATTGAGCTCTAGGGGCTGAAAAAACGTGTCTCTTTTGATTTGGCGGAGAGTTAGCAGTGTCGGAGAGCTACGAAACCACTTCCATCGGATTCGGGACGCTTCAAACATTTAGAAACAGTCTTGTTTGTGAAGACAGCAATTTTTTTGAATATCTTATTGAATTTTAAAGCTGCAAGGCCGCAAAATAAAGCCTAAAATGTCAACGCTTGACCTTTGGGTCTTCGGAGTGTCTTTGAGCGTCGGGAGTTGGCTCCCTAGACTCACTTTTTCCCGCTGAATACAGCCGTGGTGGTCTCGTGTCTCTACGATGTCGGGAAGTGGGTGTAATAGCCACTTAGCCGCCAGAAAACTTCTGTAAAAAACCGAGACCATTTTCCGACTCAGAACGACGAGGCGGACGCGCTGATATGTGTTTCCCAGCACACGGACTTACGGTTCTCTTAATTGGCTAGGGTTAGGGTTAGTTTTCAACGCGCGATAGCTCTTGAACGATACGTCCGTCAGACAAGTAATTGACGTTGGCGTTTCCAGCTTTCCGAGGCCTACGATCTGATATGTCCGCCATTGTCGTGCGACCCCCGTAGCCCCTAACCCTAACCCTAGATAACCCTAGTTTTACCTGATCGAAAGGCTTATAGGGTTACCGATGCTAAGAATGTGTTTTTGGTTGAAATGCTAAACTTAAAATTGAGTACCAGAAGCGAGCCACATATCATCGCGTTCGTCTTATCGATGGCTACGCGTGGACGTGACTAACTTTTATTTCTGACCTTTGTGGGAGGAGCTATCGCACTTTAAAGGCTAACCCTAGGGTTAGGAACCGTGCGACCGTGTGCGGAGAGACACATATCCAAATGTCCGTCTCGACAAGCTATATAACATACTAAAAGATGGGACCGTGTCGACCTTTGTGGGAGGAGCTATCGCACTTTAAAGGCTAACCCTAGGGTTAGGAACCGTGCGACCGTGTGCGGAGAGACACATATCCAAATGTCCGTCTCGACAAGCTATATAACATACTAAAAGATGGGACCGTGTCGACCTTTGTGGGAGGAGCTATCGCACTTTAAAGGCTAACCCTAGGGTTAGGAACCGTGCGACCGTGTGCGGAGAGACACATATCCAAATGTCCGTCTCGACAAGCTATATAACATACTAAAAGATGGGACCGTGTCGACCTTTGTGGGAGGAGCTATCGCACTTTAAAGGGTTAGGGTTAGGGTTAGGGTTAGGGCAATGGGGGTTCGCAAGATTACCGGTAATCTTACCGATAAGACCCAGGAGCCTCTGAACGTCCAGGACACAAGTATGAGACATCTAAAATTCCGTAATGGCGACCCGATTCGGAATCTGTTGTCCTCATTGATTTCTGAGCTTCCTAGCGGCAACAGCGCCACCATTTGTCTGCCATTGAAATTGCACAAAAAAATTCAAAAAAAAAAAAACTTTTGCCTACGTACTAAGTAGGCCACTGCGAATCTTTTTCCCTCTTGAGAGTTTTGTCTAAAATGTCCAGAAGGGGGCGCAAAGCGAACCCGGAAGTGTTTTGACACTAAGAATGTGTTTTTGGTTGAAATGCTAAACTTAAAATTGAGTACCAGAAGCGAGCCACATATCATCGCGTTCGTCTTATCGATGGCTACGCGTGGACGTGACTAACTTTTATTTCTGACCTTTGTGGGAGGAGCTATCGCACTTTAAAGGCTAACCCTAGGGTTAGGAACCGTGCGACCGTGTGCGGAGAGACACATATCCAAATGTCCGTCTCGACAAGCTATATAACATACTAAAAGATGGGACCGTGTCGACCTTTGTGGGAGGAGCTATCGCACTTTAAAGGCTAACCCTAGGGTTAGGAACCGTGCGACCGTGTGCGGAGAGACACATATCCAAATGTCCGTCTCGACAAGCTATATAACATACTAAAAGATGGGACCGTGTCGACCTTTGTGGGAGGAGCTATCGCACTTTAAAGGCTAACCCTAGGGTTAGGAACCGTGCGACCGTGTGCGGAGAGACACATATCCAAATGTCCGTCTCGACAAGCTATATAACATACTAAAAGATGGGACCGTGTCGACCTTTGTGGGAGGAGCTATCGCACTTTAAAGGGTTAGGGTTAGGGTTAGGGTTAGGGCAATGGGGGTTCGCAAGATTACCGGTAATCTTACCGATAAGACCCAGGAGCCTCTGAACGTCCAGGACACAAGTATGAGACATCTAAAATTCCGTAATGGCGACCCGATTCGGAATCTGTTGTCCTCATTGATTTCTGAGCTTCCTAGCGGCAACAGCGCCACCATTTGTCTGCCATTAAAATTGCACAAAAAAATTCAAAAAAAAAAAAACTTTTGCCTACGTACTAAGTAGGCCACTGCGAATCTTTTTCCCTCTTGAGAGTTTTGTCTAAAATGTCCAGAAGGGGGCGCAACAGCGAACCCGGAAGTGTTTTGACACTTGTGTTATTTTCAAGATTTAGGGTTAGGTAATGGGGGTTCTACCGATAAGACTCAGGAGCCTCTGAGAGTCCAAAACACAAGTATGAGACATCAAAAATTCCGTAATGGCGACCCGATTCGGAATCTGTTGTCCTCATTGATTTCTGAGCTTCCTAGCGGCAACAGCGCCACCATTTGTCTGCCATTGAAATTGCACAAAAAAATTCAAAAAAAAAAAAACTTTTGCCTACGTACTAAGTAGGCCACTGCGAATCTTTTTCCCTCTTGAGAGTTTTGTCTAAAATGTCCAGAAGGGGGCGCAAAGCGAACCCGGAAGTGTTTTGACACTTGTGTTTTTTTCCAGATTTTTTTTTTTTTTTTTTAGGGTTAGGCTTAGTGTATACAAGTCTGCGGGTTAGGTTTAGGGTGAGGGTTTGAGATAGGTAGTAGTTGTAGTACTAAGACTGGTTAGGGTTAGTGTATACAAGTCTGCGGGTTAGGTTCAGGGTGAGGGTTTGAGATAGGTTGTAGTTGTAGTACTAAGACAAGTCTAAGTCCACATCAAGAAGGTTTTTTTTTTTTTTTTTTTTTTGGTTTAGTTTCTTTTTTTTTTTTTTTTTTTTTTGATTTTTTTTTTTTTTTTTTTGAATTTTTTTTCTTTTTTTTTCTTTTTTTCTTTTTTTTTTTCTTTTTTTTTCTTTTTTTGCATGTTTCAAGTGATTTGGGATCGACTGGTAATAGTCCCCAGTGCACTTATTTTGGTGTCCCCAAGCTCTGGGACTTAGTAAAATTTACCCCAGACCTTAGGAGTGTCGTAGAGCGACGGGACCAATTCCATTAAATCCGGCATGAAAAAGTGATTCAGAAAATGTGTTGTTTGAAAAAAAATAATAATAATTGAGCTCTAGGGGCTGAAAAAACGTGTCTCTTTTGATTTGGCGGAGAGTTAGCAGTGTCGGAGAGCTACGAAACCACTTCCATCGGATTCGGGACGCTTCAAACATTTAGAAACAGTCTTGTTTGTGAAGACAGCAATTTTTTTGAATATCTTATTGAATTTTAAAGCTGCAAGGCCGCAAAATAAAGCCTAAAATGTCAACGCTTGACCTTTGGGTCTTCGGAGTGTCTTTGAGCGTCGGGAGTTGGCTCCCTAGACTCACTTTTTCCCGCTGAATACAGCCGTGGTGGTCTCGTGTCTCTACGATGTCGGGAAGTGGGTGTAATAGCCACTTAGCCGCCAGAAAACTTCTGTAAAAAACCGAGACCATTTTCCGACTCAGAACGACGAGGCGGACGCGCTGATATGTGTTTCCCAGCACACGGACTTACGGTTCTCTTAATTGGCTAGGGTTAGGGTTAGTTTTCAACGCGCGATAGCTCTTGAACGATACGTCCGTCAGACAAGTAATTGACGTTGGCGTTTCCAGCTTTCCGAGGCCTACGATCTGATATGTCCGCCATTGTCGTGCGACCCCCGTAGCCCCTAACCCTAACCCTAGATAACCCTAGTTTTACCTGATCGAAAGGCTTATAGGGTTACCGATGCTAAGAATGTGTTTTTGGTTGAAATGCTAAACTTAAAATTGAGTACCAGAAGCGAGCCACATATCATCGCGTTCGTCTTATCGATGGCTACGCGTGGACGTGACTAACTTTTATTTCTGACCTTTGTGGGAGGAGCTATCGCACTTTAAAGGCTAACCCTAGGGTTAGGAACCGTGCGACCGTGTGCGGAGAGACACATATCCAAATGTCCGTCTCGACAAGCTATATAACATACTAAAAGATGGGACCGTGTCGACCTTTGTGGGAGGAGCTATCGCACTTTAAAGGCTAACCCTAGGGTTAGGAACCGTGCGACCGTGTGCGGAGAGACACATATCCAAATGTCCGTCTCGACAAGCTATATAACATACTAAAAGATGGGACCGTGTCGACCTTTGTGGGAGGAGCTATCGCACTTTAAAGGCTAACCCTAGGGTTAGGAACCGTGCGACCGTGTGCGGAGAGACACATATCCAAATGTCCGTCTCGACAAGCTATATAACATACTAAAAGATGGGACCGTGTCGACCTTTGTGGGAGGAGCTATCGCACTTTAAAGGGTTAGGGTTAGGGTTAGGGTTAGGGCAATGGGGGTTCGCAAGATTACCGGTAATCTTACCGATAAGACCCAGGAGCCTCTGAACGTCCAGGACACAAGTATGAGACATCTAAAATTCCGTAATGGCGACCCGATTCGGAATCTGTTGTCCTCATTGATTTCTGAGCTTCCTAGCGGCAACAGCGCCACCATTTGTCTGCCATTGAAATTGCACAAAAAAATTCAAAAAAAAAAAAACTTTTGCCTACGTACTAAGTAGGCCACTGCGAATCTTTTTCCCTCTTGAGAGTTTTGTCTAAAATGTCCAGAAGGGGGCGCAAAGCGAACCCGGAAGTGTTTTGACACTAAGAATGTGTTTTTGGTTGAAATGCTAAACTTAAAATTGAGTACCAGAAGCGAGCCACATATCATCGCGTTCGTCTTATCGATGGCTACGCGTGGACGTGACTAACTTTTATTTCTGACCTTTGTGGGAGGAGCTATCGCACTTTAAAGGCTAACCCTAGGGTTAGGAACCGTGCGACCGTGTGCGGAGAGACACATATCCAAATGTCCGTCTCGACAAGCTATATAACATACTAAAAGATGGGACCGTGTCGACCTTTGTGGGAGGAGCTATCGCACTTTAAAGGCTAACCCTAGGGTTAGGAACCGTGCGACCGTGTGCGGAGAGACACATATCCAAATGTCCGTCTCGACAAGCTATATAACATACTAAAAGATGGGACCGTGTCGACCTTTGTGGGAGGAGCTATCGCACTTTAAAGGCTAACCCTAGGGTTAGGAACCGTGCGACCGTGTGCGGAGAGACACATATCCAAATGTCCGTCTCGACAAGCTATATAACATACTAAAAGATGGGACCGTGTCGACCTTTGTGGGAGGAGCTATCGCACTTTAAAGGGTTAGGGTTAGGGTTAGGGTTAGGGCAATGGGGGTTCGCAAGATTACCGGTAATCTTACCGATAAGACCCAGGAGCCTCTGAACGTCCAGGACACAAGTATGAGACATCTAAAATTCCGTAATGGCGACCCGATTCGGAATCTGTTGTCCTCATTGATTTCTGAGCTTCCTAGCGGCAACAGCGCCACCATTTGTCTGCCATTAAAATTGCACAAAAAAATTCAAAAAAAAAAAAACTTTTGCCTACGTACTAAGTAGGCCACTGCGAATCTTTTTCCCTCTTGAGAGTTTTGTCTAAAATGTCCAGAAGGGGGCGCAAAGCGAACCCGGAAGTGTTTTGACACTTGTGTTTTTTTCCAGATTTTTTTTTTTTTTTTTTAGGGTTAGGCTTAGTGTATACAAGTCTGCGGGTTAGGTTTAGGGTGAGGGTTTGAGATAGGTAGTAGTTGTAGTACTAAGACTGGTTAGGGTTAGTGTATACAAGTCTGCGGGTTAGGTTCAGGGTGAGGGTTTGAGATAGGTTGTAGTTGTAGTACTAAGACAAGTCTAAGTCCACATCAAGAAGGTTTTTTTTTTTTTTTTTTTTTTGGTTTAGTTTCTTTTTTTTTTTTTTTTTTTTTTGATTTTTTTTTTTTTTTTTTTGATTTTTTTTTCTTTTTTTTTCTTTTTTTCTTTTTTTTTTTTCTTTTTTTTTCTTTTTTTGCATGTTTCAAGTGATTTGGGATCGACTGGTAATAGTCCCCAGTGCACTTATTTTGGTGTCCCCAAGCTCTGGGACTTAGTAAAATTTACCCCAGACCTTAGGAGTGTCGTAGAGCGACGGGACCAATTCCATTAAATCCGGCATGAAAAAGTGATTCAGAAAATGTGTTGTTTGAAAAAAAAAAATAATAATTGAGCTCTAGGGGCTGAAAAAACGTGTCTCTTTTGATTTGGCGGAGAGTTAGCAGTGTCGGAGAGCTACGAAACCACTTCCATCGGATTCGGGACGCTTCAAACATTTAGAAACAGTCTTGTTTGTGAAGACAGCAATTTTTTTGAATATCTTATTGAATTTTAAAGCTGCAAGGCCGCAAAATAAAGCCTAAAATGTCAACGCTTGACCTTTGGGTCTTCGGAGTGTCTTTGAGCGTCGGGAGTTGGCTCCCTAGACTCACTTTTTCCCGCTGAATACAGCCGTGGTGGTCTCGTGTCTCTACGATGTCGGGAAGTGGGTGTAATAGCCACTTAGCCGCCAGAAAACTTCTGTAAAAAACCGAGACCATTTTCCGACTCAGAACGACGAGGCGGACGCGCTGATATGTGTTTCCCAGCACACGGACTTACGGTTCTCTTAATTGGCTAGGGTTAGGGTTAGTTTTCAACGCGCGATAGCTCTTGAACGATACGTCCGTCAGACAAGTAATTGACGTTGGCGTTTCCAGCTTTCCGAGGCCTACGATCTGATATGTCCGCCATTGTCGTGCGACCCCCGTAGCCCCTAACCCTAACCCTAGATAACCCTAGTTTTACCTGATCGAAAGGCTTATAGGGTTACCGATGCTAAGAATGTGTTTTTGGTTGAAATGCTAAACTTAAAATTGAGTACCAGAAGCGAGCCACATATCATCGCGTTCGTCTTATCGATGGCTACGCGTGGACGTGACTAACTTTTATTTCTGACCTTTGTGGGAGGAGCTATCGCACTTTAAAGGCTAACCCTAGGGTTAGGAACCGTGCGACCGTGTGCGGAGAGACACATATCCAAATGTCCGTCTCGACAAGCTATATAACATACTAAAAGATGGGACCGTGTCGACCTTTGTGGGAGGAGCTATCGCACTTTAAAGGCTAACCCTAGGGTTAGGAACCGTGCGACCGTGTGCGGAGAGACACATATCCAAATGTCCGTCTCGACAAGCTATATAACATACTAAAAGATGGGACCGTGTCGACCTTTGTGGGAGGAGCTATCGCACTTTAAAGGCTAACCCTAGGGTTAGGAACCGTGCGACCGTGTGCGGAGAGACACATATCCAAATGTCCGTCTCGACAAGCTATATAACATACTAAAAGATGGGACCGTGTCGACCTTTGTGGGAGGAGCTATCGCACTTTAAAGGGTTAGGGTTAGGGTTAGGGTTAGGGCAATGGGGGTTCGCAAGATTACCGGTAATCTTACCGATAAGACCCAGGAGCCTCTGAACGTCCAGGACACAAGTATGAGACATCTAAAATTCCGTAATGGCGACCCGATTCGGAATCTGTTGTCCTCATTGATTTCTGAGCTTCCTAGCGGCAACAGCGCCACCATTTGTCTGCCATTAAAATTGCACAAAAAATTCAAAAAAAAAAAAACTTTTGCCTACGTACTAAGTAGGCCACTGCGAATCTTTTTCCCTCTTGAGAGTTTTGTCTAAAATGTCCAGAAGGGGGCGCAACAGCGAACCCGGAAGTGTTTTGACACTTGTGTTATTTTCAAGATTTAGGGTTAGGTAATGGGGGTTCTACCGATAAGACTCAGGAGCCTCTGAGAGTCCAAAACACAAGTATGAGACATCAAAAATTCCGTAATGGCGACCCGATTCGGAATCTGTTGTCCTCATTGATTTCTGAGCTTCCTAGCGGCAACAGCGCCACCATTTGTCTGCCATTGAAATTGCACAAAAAAATTCAAAAAAAAAAAAACTTTTGCCTACGTACTAAGTAGGCCACTGCGAATCTTTTTCCCTCTTGAGAGTTTTGTCTAAAATGTCCAGAAGGGGGCGCAAAGCGAACCCGGAAGTGTTTTGACACTAAGAATGTGTTTTTGGTTGAAATGCTAAACTTAAAATTGAGTACCAGAAGCGAGCCACATATCATCGCGTTCGTCTTATCGATGGCTACGCGTGGACGTGACTAACTTTTATTTCTGACCTTTGTGGGAGGAGCTATCGCACTTTAAAGGCTAACCCTAGGGTTAGGAACCGTGCGACCGTGTGCGGAGAGACACATATCCAAATGTCCGTCTCGACAAGCTATATAACATACTAAAAGATGGGACCGTGTCGACCTTTGTGGGAGGAGCTATCGCACTTTAAAGGCTAACCCTAGGGTTAGGAACCGTGCGACCGTGTGCGGAGAGACACATATCCAAATGTCCGTCTCGACAAGCTATATAACATACTAAAAGATGGGACCGTGTCGACCTTTGTGGGAGGAGCTATCGCACTTTAAAGGCTAACCCTAGGGTTAGGAACCGTGCGACCGTGTGCGGAGAGACACATATCCAAATGTCCGTCTCGACAAGCTATATAACATACTAAAAGATGGGACCGTGTCGACCTTTGTGGGAGGAGCTATCGCACTTTAAAGGGTTAGGGTTAGGGTTAGGGTTAGGCAATGGGGGTTCGCAAGATTACCGGTAATCTTACCGATAAGACCCAGGAGCCTCTGAACGTCCAGGACACAAGTATGAGACATCTAAAATTCCGTAATGGCGACCCGATTCGGAATCTGTTGTCCTCATTGATTTCTGAGCTTCCTAGCGGCAACAGCGCCACCATTTGTCTGCCATTAAAATTGCACAAAAAAATTCAAAAAAAAAAAAACTTTTGCCTACGTACTAAGTAGGCCACTGCGAATCTTTTTCCCTCTTGAGAGTTTTGTCTAAAATGTCCAGAAGGGGGCGCAACAGCGAACCCGGAAGTGTTTTGACACTTGTGTTATTTTCAAGATTTAGGGTTAGGTAATGGGGGTTCTACCGATAAGACTCAGGAGCCTCTGAGAGTCCAAAACACAAGTATGAGACATCAAAAATTCCGTAATGGCGACCCGATTCGGAATCTGTTGTCCTCATTGATTTCTGAGCTTCCTAGCGGCAACAGCGCCACCATTTGTCTGCCATTGAAATTGCACAAAAAAATTCAAAAAAAAAAAAACTTTTGCCTACGTACTAAGTAGGCCACTGCGAATCTTTTTCCCTCTTGAGAGTTTTGTCTAAAATGTCCAGAAGGGGGCGCAAAGCGAACCCGGAAGTGTTTTGACACTTGTGTTTTTTTCCAGATTTTTTTTTTTTTTTTTTAGGGTTAGGCTTAGTGTATACAAGTCTGCGGGTTAGGTTTAGGGTGAGGGTTTGAGATAGGTAGTAGTTGTAGTACTAAGACTGGTTAGGGTTAGTGTATACAAGTCTGCGGGTTAGGTTCAGGGTGAGGGTTTGAGATAGGTTGTAGTTGTAGTACTAAGACAAGTCTAAGTCCACATCAAGAAGGTTTTTTTTTTTTTTTTTTTTTGGTTTAGTTTCTTTTTTTTTTTTTTTTTTTTTGATTTTTTTTTTTTTTTTTTTGAATTTTTTTTCTTTTTTTTTCTTTTTTTCTTTTTTTTTTAAATTTTTTTGATGGGACCGTGATGGGACCGTGATGGGACCGTGTCGACCTTTGTGGGAGGAGCTATCGCACTTTAAAGGGTTAGGGTTAGGGTTAGGGTTAGGGCAATGGGGGTTCGCAAGATTACCGGTAATCTTACCGATAAGACCCAGGAGCCTCTGAACGTCCAGGACACAAGTATGAGACATCTAAAATTCCGTAATGGCGACCCGATTCGGAATCTGTTGTCCTCATTGATTTCTGAGCTTCCTAGCGGCAACAGCGCCACCATTTGTCTGCCATTAAAATTGCACAAAAAAATTCAAAAAAAAAAAAACTTTTGCCTACGTACTAAGTAGGCCACTGCGAATCTTTTTCCCTCTTGAGAGTTTTGTCTAAAATGTCCAGAAGGGGGCGCAACAGCGAACCCGGAAGTGTTTTGACACTTGTGTTATTTTCAAGATTTAGGGTTAGGTAATGGGGGTTCTACCGATAAGACTCAGGAGCCTCTGAGAGTCCAAAACACAAGTATGAGACATCAAAAATTCCGTAATGGCGACCCGATTCGGAATCTGTTGTCCTCATTGATTTCTGAGCTTCCTAGCGGCAACAGCGCCACCATTTGTCTGCCATTGAAATTGCACAAAAAAATTCAAAAAAAAAAAAACTTTTGCCTACGTACTAAGTAGGCCACTGCGAATCTTTTTCCCTCTTGAGAGTTTTGTCTAAAATGTCCAGAAGGGGGCGCAAAGCGAACCCGGAAGTGTTTTGACACTAAGAATGTGTTTTTGGTTGAAATGCTAAACTTAAAATTGAGTACCAGAAGCGAGCCACATATCATCGCGTTCGTCTTATCGATGGCTACGCGTGGACGTGACTAACTTTTATTTCTGACCTTTGTGGGAGGAGCTATCGCACTTTAAAGGCTAACCCTAGGGTTAGGAACCGTGCGACCGTGTGCGGAGAGACACATATCCAAATGTCCGTCTCGACAAGCTATATAACATACTAAAAGATGGGACCGTGTCGACCTTTGTGGGAGGAGCTATCGCACTTTAAAGGCTAACCCTAGGGTTAGGAACCGTGCGACCGTGTGCGGAGAGACACATATCCAAATGTCCGTCTCGACAAGCTATATAACATACTAAAAGATGGGACCGTGTCGACCTTTGTGGGAGGAGCTATCGCACTTTAAAGGCTAACCCTAGGGTTAGGAACCGTGCGACCGTGTGCGGAGAGACACATATCCAAATGTCCGTCTCGACAAGCTATATAACATACTAAAAGATGGGACCGTGTCGACCTTTGTGGGAGGAGCTATCGCACTTTAAAGGGTTAGGGTTAGGGTTAGGGTTAGGCAATGGGGGTTCGCAAGATTACCGGTAATCTTACCGATAAGACCCAGGAGCCTCTGAACGTCCAGGACACAAGTATGAGACATCTAAAATTCCGTAATGGCGACCCGATTCGGAATCTGTTGTCCTCATTGATTTCTGAGCTTCCTAGCGGCAACAGCGCCACCATTTGTCTGCCATTAAAATTGCACAAAAAAATTCAAAAAAAAAAAAACTTTTGCCTACGTACTAAGTAGGCCACTGCGAATCTTTTTCCCTCTTGAGAGTTTTGTCTAAAATGTCCAGAAGGGGGCGCAACAGCGAACCCGGAAGTGTTTTGACACTTGTGTTATTTTCAAGATTTAGGGTTAGGTAATGGGGGTTCTACCGATAAGACTCAGGAGCCTCTGAGAGTCCAAAACACAAGTATGAGACATCAAAAATTCCGTAATGGCGACCCGATTCGGAATCTGTTGTCCTCATTGATTTCTGAGCTTCCTAGCGGCAACAGCGCCACCATTTTTCTGCCATTAAAATTGCACAAAAAAATTCAAAAAAAAAAAAACTTTTGCCTACGTACTAAGTAGGCCACTGCGAATCTTTTTCCCTCTTGAGAGTTTTGTCTAAAATGTCCAGAAGGGGGCGCAAAGCGAACCCGGAAGTGTTTTGACACT
This sequence comes from Protomyctophum bolini, assembly GCF_963924005.1. Lineage (NCBI taxonomy): Eukaryota > Metazoa > Chordata > Actinopteri > Myctophiformes > Myctophidae > Protomyctophum > Protomyctophum bolini. The sequence continues at coordinate 133,554 of NW_027665359.1, read as the reverse complement.
TGTGTTTTTTTCCAGATTTTTTTTTTTTTTTTTTAGGGTTAGGCTTAGTGTATACAAGTCTGCGGGTTAGGTTTAGGGTGAGGGTTTGAGATAGGTAGTAGTTGTAGTACTAAGACTGGTTAGGGTTAGTGTATACAAGTCTGCGGGTTAGGTTCAGGGTGAGGGTTTGAGATAGGTTGTAGTTGTAGTACTAAGACAAGTCTAAGTCCACATCAAGAAGGTTTTTTTTTTTTTTTTTTTTTTGGTTTAGTTTCTTTTTTTTTTTTTTTTTTTTTGATTTTTTTTTTTTTTTTTTGAATTTTTTTTCTTTTTTTTTCTTTTTTTCTTTTTTTTTTAAATTTTTTTGATGGGACCGTGATGGGACCGTGATGGGACCGTGTCGACCTTTGTGGGAGGAGCTATCGCACTTTAAAGGGTTAGGGTTAGGGTTAGGGTTAGGCAATGGGGGTTCGCAAGATTACCGGTAATCTTACCGATAAGACCCAGGAGCCTCTGAACGTCCAGGACACAAGTATGAGACATCTAAAATTCCGTAATGGCGACCCGATTCGGAATCTGTTGTCCTCATTGATTTCTGAGCTTCCTAGCGGCAACAGCGCCACCATTTGTCTGCCATTGAAATTGCACAAAAAAATTCAAAAAAAAAAAAACTTTTGCCTACGTACTAAGTAGGCCACTGCGAATCTTTTTCCCTCTTGAGAGTTTTGTCTAAAATGTCCAGAAGGGGGCGCAAAGCGAACCCGGAAGTGTTTTGACACTTGTGTTTTTTTCCAGATTTTTTTTTTTTTTTTTTAGGGTTAGGCTTAGTGTATACAAGTCTGCGGGTTAGGTTTAGGGTGAGGGTTTGAGATAGGTAGTAGTTGTAGTACTAAGACTGGTTAGGGTTAGTGTATACAAGTCTGCGGGTTAGGTTCAGGGTGAGGGTTTGAGATAGGTTGTAGTTGTAGTACTAAGACAAGTCTAAGTCCACATCAAGAAGGTTTTTTTTTTTTTTTTTTTTTTGGTTTAGTTTCTTTTTTTTTTTTTTTTTTTTTGATTTTTTTTTTTTTTTTTTTTAATTTTTTTTCTTTTTTTTTCTTTTTTTTCTTTTTTTTTTAAATTTTTTTGATGGGACCGTGATGGGACCGTGATGGGACCGTGTCGACCTTTGTGGGAGGAGCTATCGCACTTTAAAGGGTTAGGGTTAGGGTTAGGGTTAGGCAATGGGGGTTCGCAAGATTACCGGTAATCTTACCGATAAGACCCAGGAGCCTCTGAACGTCCAGGACACAAGTATGAGACATCTAAAATTCCGTAATGGCGACCCGATTCGGAATCTGTTGTCCTCATTGATTTCTGAGCTTCCTAGCGGCAACAGCGCCACCATTTGTCTGCCATTAAAATTGCACAAAAAAATTCAAAAAAAAAAAAACTTTTGCCTACGTACTAAGTAGGCCACTGCGAATCTTTTTCCCTCTTGAGAGTTTTGTCTAAAATGTCCAGAAGGGGGCGCAACAGCGAACCCGGAAGTGTTTTGACACTTGTGTTATTTTCAAGATTTAGGGTTAGGTAATGGGGGTTCTACCGATAAGACTCAGGAGCCTCTGAGAGTCCAAAACACAAGTATGAGACATCAAAAATTCCGTAATGGCGACCCGATTCGGAATCTGTTGTCCTCATTGATTTCTGAGCTTCCTAGCGGCAACAGCGCCACCATTTGTCTGCCATTGAAATTGCACAAAAAAATTCAAAAAAAAAAAAACTTTTGCCTACGTACTAAGTAGGCCACTGCGAATCTTTTTCCCTCTTGAGAGTTTTGTCTAAAATGTCCAGAAGGGGGCGCAAAGCGAACCCGGAAGTGTTTTGACACTAAGAATGTGTTTTTGGTTGAAATGCTAAACTTAAAATTGAGTACCAGAAGCGAGCCACATATCATCGCGTTCGTCTTATCGATGGCTACGCGTGGACGTGACTAACTTTTATTTCTGACCTTTGTGGGAGGAGCTATCGCACTTTAAAGGCTAACCCTAGGGTTAGGAACCGTGCGACCGTGTGCGGAGAGACACATATCCAAATGTCCGTCTCGACAAGCTATATAACATACTAAAAGATGGGACCGTGTCGACCTTTGTGGGAGGAGCTATCGCACTTTAAAGGCTAACCCTAGGGTTAGGAACCGTGCGACCGTGTGCGGAGAGACACATATCCAAATGTCCGTCTCGACAAGCTATATAACATACTAAAAGATGGGACCGTGTCGACCTTTGTGGGAGGAGCTATCGCACTTTAAAGGGTTAGGGTTAGGGTTAGGGTTAGGCAATGGGGGTTCGCAAGATTACCGGTAATCTTACCGATAAGACCCAGGAGCCTCTGAACGTCCAGGACACAAGTATGAGACATCTAAAATTCCGTAATGGCGACCCGATTCGGAATCTGTTGTCCTCATTGATTTCTGAGCTTCCTAGCGGCAACAGCGCCACCATTTGTCTGCCATTAAAATTGCACAAAAAAATTCAAAAAAAAAAAAACTTTTGCCTACGTACTAAGTAGGCCACTGCGAATCTTTTTCCCTCTTGAGAGTTTTGTCTAAAATGTCCAGAAGGGGGCGCAACAGCGAACCCGGAAGTGTTTTGACACTTGTGTTATTTTCAAGATTTAGGGTTAGGTAATGGGGGTTCTACCGATAAGACTCAGGAGCCTCTGAGAGTCCAAAACACAAGTATGAGACATCAAAAATTCCGTAATGGCGACCCGATTCGGAATCTGTTGTCCTCATTGATTTCTGAGCTTCCTAGCGGCAACAGCGCCACCATTTGTCTGCCATTAAAATTGCACAAAAAAATTCAAAAAAAAAAAAACTTTTGCCTACGTACTAAGTAGGCCACTGCGAATCTTTTTCCCTCTTGAGAGTTTTGTCTAAAATGTCCAGAAGGGGGCGCAACAGCGAACCCGGAAGTGTTTTGACACTTGTGTTATTTTCAAGATTTAGGGTTAGGTAATGGGGGTTCTACCGATAAGACTCAGGAGCCTCTGAGAGTCCAAAACACAAGTATGAGACATCAAAAATTCCGTAATGGCGACCCGATTCGGAATCTGTTGTCCTCATTGATTTCTGAGCTTCCTAGCGGCAACAGCGCCACCATTTGTCTGCCATTGAAATTGCACAAAAAAATTCAAAAAAAAAAAAACTTTTGCCTACGTACTAAGTAGGCCACTGCGAATCTTTTTCCCTCTTGAGAGTTTTGTCTAAAATGTCCAGAAGGGGGCGCAAAGCGAACCCGGAAGTGTTTTGACACTTGTGTTTTTTTCCAGATTTTTTTTTTTTTTTTTTAGGGTTAGGCTTAGTGTATACAAGTCTGCGGGTTAGGTTTAGGGTGAGGGTTTGAGATAGGTAGTAGTTGTAGTACTAAGACTGGTTAGGGTTAGTGTATACAAGTCTGCGGGTTAGGTTCAGGGTGAGGGTTTGAGATAGGTTGTAGTTGTAGTACTAAGACAAGTCTAAGTCCACATCAAGAAGGTTTTTTTTTTTTTTTTTTTTTTGGTTTAGTTTCTTTTTTTTTTTTGATTTTTTTTTTTTTTTTTTTGAATTTTTTTTCTTTTTTTTTCTTTTTTTCTTTTTTTTTTAAATTTTTTTGATGGGACCGTGATGGGACCGTGATGGGACCGTGTCGACCTTTGTGGGAGGAGCTATCGCACTTTAAAGGGTTAGGGTTAGGGTTAGGGTTAGGGCAATGGGGGTTCGCAAGATTACCGGTAATCTTACCGATAAGACCCAGGAGCCTCTGAACGTCCAGGACACAAGTATGAGACATCTAAAATTCCGTAATGGCGACCCGATTCGGAATCTGTTGTCCTCATTGATTTCTGAGCTTCCTAGCGGCAACAGCGCCACCATTTGTCTGCCATTAAAATTGCACAAAAAAATTCAAAAAAAAAAAAACTTTTGCCTACGTACTAAGTAGGCCACTGCGAATCTTTTTCCCTCTTGAGAGTTTTGTCTAAAATGTCCAGAAGGGGGCGCAACAGCGAACCCGGAAGTGTTTTGACACTTGTGTTATTTTCAAGATTTAGGGTTAGGTAATGGGGGTTCTACCGATAAGACTCAGGAGCCTCTGAGAGTCCAAAACACAAGTATGAGACATCAAAAATTCCGTAATGGCGACCCGATTCGGAATCTGTTGTCCTCATTGATTTCTGAGCTTCCTAGCGGCAACAGCGCCACCATTTGTCTGCCATTGAAATTGCACAAAAAAATTCAAAAAAAAAAAAACTTTTGCCTACGTACTAAGTAGGCCACTGCGAATCTTTTTCCCTCTTGAGAGTTTTGTCTAAAATGTCCAGAAGGGGGCGCAAAGCGAACCCGGAAGTGTTTTGACACTTGTGTTTTTTTCCAGATTTTTTTTTTTTTTTTTTAGGGTTAGGCTTAGTGTATACAAGTCTGCGGGTTAGGTTTAGGGTGAGGGTTTGAGATAGGTAGTAGTTGTAGTACTAAGACTGGTTAGGGTTAGTGTATACAAGTCTGCGGGTTAGGTTCAGGGTGAGGGTTTGAGATAGGTTGTAGTTGTAGTACTAAGACAAGTCTAAGTCCACATCAAGAAGGTTTTTTTTTTTTTTTTTTTTTTGGTTTAGTTTCTTTTTTTTTTTTTTTTTTTTTTGATTTTTTTTTTTTTTTTTTTGATTTTTTTTTCTTTTTTTTTCTTTTTTTCTTTTTTTTTTTCTTTTTTTTTCTTTTTTTGCATGTTTCAAGTGATTTGGGATCGACTGGTAATAGTCCCCAGTGCACTTATTTTGGTGTCCCCAAGCTCTGGGACTTAGTAAAATTTACCCCAGACCTTAGGAGTGTCGTAGAGCGACGGGACCAATTCCATTAAATCCGGCATGAAAAAGTGATTCAGAAAATGTGTTGTTTGAAAAAAAATAATAATAATTGAGCTCTAGGGGCTGAAAAAACGTGTCTCTTTTGATTTGGCGGAGAGTTAGCAGTGTCGGAGAGCTACGAAACCACTTCCATCGGATTCGGGACGCTTCAAACATTTAGAAACAGTCTTGTTTGTGAAGACAGCAATTTTTTTGAATATCTTATTGAATTTTAAAGCTGCAAGGCCGCAAAATAAAGCCTAAAATGTCAACGCTTGACCTTTGGGTCTTCGGAGTGTCTTTGAGCGTCGGGAGTTGGCTCCCTAGACTCACTTTTTCCCGCTGAATACAGCCGTGGTGGTCTCGTGTCTCTACGATGTCGGGAAGTGGGTGTAATAGCCACTTAGCCGCCAGAAAACTTCTGTAAAAAACCGAGACCATTTTCCGACTCAGAACGACGAGGCGGACGCGCTGATATGTGTTTCCCAGCACACGGACTTACGGTTCTCTTAATTGGCTAGGGTTAGGGTTAGTTTTCAACGCGCGATAGCTCTTGAACGATACGTCCGTCAGACAAGTAATTGACGTTGGCGTTTCCAGCTTTCCGAGGCCTACGATCTGATATGTCCGCCATTGTCGTGCGACCCCCGTAGCCCCTAACCCTAACCCTAGATAACCCTAGTTTTACCTGATCGAAAGGCTTATAGGGTTACCGATGCTAAGAATGTGTTTTTGGTTGAAATGCTAAACTTAAAATTGAGTACCAGAAGCGAGCCACATATCATCGCGTTCGTCTTATCGATGGCTACGCGTGGACGTGACTAACTTTTATTTCTGACCTTTGTGGGAGGAGCTATCGCACTTTAAAGGCTAACCCTAGGGTTAGGAACCGTGCGACCGTGTGCGGAGAGACACATATCCAAATGTCCGTCTCGACAAGCTATATAACATACTAAAAGATGGGACCGTGTCGACCTTTGTGGGAGGAGCTATCGCACTTTAAAGGCTAACCCTAGGGTTAGGAACCGTGCGACCGTGTGCGGAGAGACACATATCCAAATGTCCGTCTCGACAAGCTATATAACATACTAAAAGATGGGACCGTGTCGACCTTTGTGGGAGGAGCTATCGCACTTTAAAGGCTAACCCTAGGGTTAGGAACCGTGCGACCGTGTGCGGAGAGACACATATCCAAATGTCCGTCTCGACAAGCTATATAACATACTAAAAGATGGGACCGTGTCGACCTTTGTGGGAGGAGCTATCGCACTTTAAAGGGTTAGGGTTAGGGTTAGGGTTAGGGCAATGGGGGTTCGCAAGATTACCGGTAATCTTACCGATAAGACCCAGGAGCCTCTGAACGTCCAGGACACAAGTATGAGACATCTAAAATTCCGTAATGGCGACCCGATTCGGAATCTGTTGTCCTCATTGATTTCTGAGCTTCCTAGCGGCAACAGCGCCACCATTTGTCTGCCATTAAAATTGCACAAAAAAATTCAAAAAAAAAAAAACTTTTGCCTACGTACTAAGTAGGCCACTGCGAATCTTTTTCCCTCTTGAGAGTTTTGTCTAAAATGTCCAGAAGGGGGCGCAACAGCGAACCCGGAAGTGTTTTGACACTTGTGTTATTTTCAAGATTTAGGGTTAGGTAATGGGGGTTCTACCGATAAGACTCAGGAGCCTCTGAGAGTCCAAAACACAAGTATGAGACATCAAAAATTCCGTAATGGCGACCCGATTCGGAATCTGTTGTCCTCATTGATTTCTGAGCTTCCTAGCGGCAACAGCGCCACCATTTGTCTGCCATTGAAATTGCACAAAAAAATTCAAAAAAAAAAAAACTTTTGCCTACGTACTAAGTAGGCCACTGCGAATCTTTTTCCCTCTTGAGAGTTTTGTCTAAAATGTCCAGAAGGGGGCGCAAAGCGAACCCGGAAGTGTTTTGACACTAAGAATGTGTTTTTGGTTGAAATGCTAAACTTAAAATTGAGTACCAGAAGCGAGCCACATATCATCGCGTTCGTCTTATCGATGGCTACGCGTGGACGTGACTAACTTTTATTTCTGACCTTTGTGGGAGGAGCTATCGCACTTTAAAGGCTAACCCTAGGGTTAGGAACCGTGCGACCGTGTGCGGAGAGACACATATCCAAATGTCCGTCTCGACAAGCTATATAACATACTAAAAGATGGGACCGTGTCGACCTTTGTGGGAGGAGCTATCGCACTTTAAAGGCTAACCCTAGGGTTAGGAACCGTGCGACCGTGTGCGGAGAGACACATATCCAAATGTCCGTCTCGACAAGCTATATAACATACTAAAAGATGGGACCGTGTCGACCTTTGTGGGAGGAGCTATCGCACTTTAAAGGCTAACCCTAGGGTTAGGAACCGTGCGACCGTGTGCGGAGAGACACATATCCAAATGTCCGTCTCGACAAGCTATATAACATACTAAAAGATGGGACCGTGTCGACCTTTGTGGGAGGAGCTATCGCACTTTAAAGGGTTAGGGTTAGGGTTAGGGTTAGGCAATGGGGGTTCGCAAGATTACCGGTAATCTTACCGATAAGACCCAGGAGCCTCTGAACGTCCAGGACACAAGTATGAGACATCTAAAATTCCGTAATGGCGACCCGATTCGGAATCTGTTGTCCTCATTGATTTCTGAGCTTCCTAGCGGCAACAGCGCCACCATTTGTCTGCCATTAAAATTGCACAAAAAAATTCAAAAAAAAAAAAACTTTTGCCTACGTACTAAGTAGGCCACTGCGAATCTTTTTCCCTCTTGAGAGTTTTGTCTAAAATGTCCAGAAGGGGGCGCAACAGCGAACCCGGAAGTGTTTTGACACTTGTGTTATTTTCAAGATTTAGGGTTAGGTAATGGGGGTTCTACCGATAAGACTCAGGAGCCTCTGAGAGTCCAAAACACAAGTATGAGACATCAAAAATTCCGTAATGGCGACCCGATTCGGAATCTGTTGTCCTCATTGATTTCTGAGCTTCCTAGCGGCAACAGCGCCACCATTTGTCTGCCATTGAAATTGCACAAAAAAATTCAAAAAAAAAAAAACTTTTGCCTACGTACTAAGTAGGCCACTGCGAATCTTTTTCCCTCTTGAGAGTTTTGTCTAAAATGTCCAGAAGGGGGCGCAAAGCGAACCCGGAAGTGTTTTGACACTAAGAATGTGTTTTTGGTTGAAATGCTAAACTTAAAATTGAGTACCAGAAGCGAGCCACATATCATCGCGTTCGTCTTATCGATGGCTACGCGTGGACGTGACTAACTTTTATTTCTGACCTTTGTGGGAGGAGCTATCGCACTTTAAAGGCTAACCCTAGGGTTAGGAACCGTGCGACCGTGTGCGGAGAGACACATATCCAAATGTCCGTCTCGACAAGCTATATAACATACTAAAAGATGGGACCGTGTCGACCTTTGTGGGAGGAGCTATCGCACTTTAAAGGGTTAGGGTTAGGGTTAGGGTTAGGGCAATGGGGGTTCGCAAGATTACCGGTAATCTTACCGATAAGACCCAGGAGCCTCTGAACGTCCAGGACACAAGTATGAGACATCTAAAATTCCGTAATGGCGACCCGATTCGGAATCTGTTGTCCTCATTGATTTCTGAGCTTCCTAGCGGCAACAGCGCCACCATTTGTCTGCCATTAAAATTGCACAAAAAATTTCAAAAAAAAAAAAACTTTTGCCTACGTACTAAGTAGGCCACTGCGAATCTTTTTCCCTCTTGAGAGTTTTGTCTAAAATGTCCAGAAGGGGGCGCAACAGCGAACCCGGAAGTGTTTTGACACTTGTGTTATTTTCAAGATTTAGGGTTAGGTAATGGGGGTTCTACCGATAAGACTCAGGAGCCTCTGAGAGTCCAAAACACAAGTATGAGACATCAAAAATTCCGTAATGGCGACCCGATTCGGAATCTGTTGTCCTCATTGATTTCTGAGCTTCCTAGCGGCAACAGCGCCACCATTTGTCTGCCATTGAAATTGCACAAAAAAATTCAAAAAAAAAAAAACTTTTGCCTACGTACTAAGTAGGCCACTGCGAATCTTTTTCCCTCTTGAGAGTTTTGTCTAAAATGTCCAGAAGGGGGCGCAAAGCGAACCCGGAAGTGTTTTGACACTAAGAATGTGTTTTTGGTTGAAATGCTAAACTTAAAATTGAGTACCAGAAGCGAGCCACATATCATCGCGTTCGTCTTATCGATGGCTACGCGTGGACGTGACTAACTTTTATTTCTGACCTTTGTGGGAGGAGCTATCGCACTTTAAAGGCTAACCCTAGGGTTAGGAACCGTGCGACCGTGTGCGGAGAGACACATATCCAAATGTCCGTCTCGACAAGCTATATAACATACTAAAAGATGGGACCGTGTCGACCTTTGTGGGAGGAGCTATCGCACTTTAAAGGGTTAGGGTTAGGGTTAGGGTTAGGGCAATGGGGGTTCGCAAGATTACCGGTAATCTTACCGATAAGACCCAGGAGCCTCTGAACGTCCAGGACACAAGTATGAGACATCTAAAATTCCGTAATGGCGACCCGATTCGGAATCTGTTGTCCTCATTGATTTCTGAGCTTCCTAGCGGCAACAGCGCCACCATTTGTCTGCCATTAAAATTGCACAAAAAATTTCAAAAAAAAAAAAACTTTTGCCTACGTACTAAGTAGGCCACTGCGAATCTTTTTCCCTCTTGAGAGTTTTGTCTAAAATGTCCAGAAGGGGGCGCAACAGCGAACCCGGAAGTGTTTTGACACTTGTGTTATTTTCAAGATTTAGGGTTAGGTAATGGGGGTTCTACCGATAAGACTCAGGAGCCTCTGAGAGTCCAAAACACAAGTATGAGACATCAAAAATTCCGTAATGGCGACCCGATTCGGAATCTGTTGTCCTCATTGATTTCTGAGCTTCCTAGCGGCAACAGCGCCACCATTTGTCTGCCATTGAAATTGCACAAAAAAATTCAAAAAAAAAAAAACTTTTGCCTACGTACTAAGTAGGCCACTGCGAATCTTTTTCCCTCTTGAGAGTTTTGTCTAAAATGTCCAGAAGGGGGCGCAAAGCGAACCCGGAAGTGTTTTGACACTAAGAATGTGTTTTTGGTTGAAATGCTAAACTTAAAATTGAGTACCAGAAGCGAGCCACATATCATCGCGTTCGTCTTATCGATGGCTACGCGTGGACGTGACTAACTTTTATTTCTGACCTTTGTGGGAGGAGCTATCGCACTTTAAAGGCTAACCCTAGGGTTAGGAACCGTGCGACCGTGTGCGGAGAGACACATATCCAAATGTCCGTCTCGACAAGCTATATAACATACTAAAAGATGGGACCGTGTCGACCTTTGTGGGAGGAGCTATCGCACTTTAAAGGCTAACCCTAGGGTTAGGAACCGTGCGACCGTGTGCGGAGAGACACATATCCAAATGTCCGTCTCGACAAGCTATATAACATACTTAAAGATGGGACCGTGTCGACCTTTGTGGGAGGAGCTATCGCACTTTAAAGGCTAACCCTAGGGTTAGGAACCGTGCGACCGTGTGCGGAGAGACACATATCCAAATGTCCGTCTCGACAAGCTATATAACATACTAAAAGATGGGACCGTGTCGACCTTTGTGGGAGGAGCTATCGCACTTTAAAGGGTTAGGGTTAGGGTTAGGGTTAGGCAATGGGGGTTCGCAAGATTACCGGTAATCTTACCGATAAGACCCAGGAGCCTCTGAACGTCCAGGACACAAGTATGAGACATCTAAAATTCCGTAATGGCGACCCGATTCGGAATCTGTTGTCCTCATTGATTTTTGAGCTTCCTAGCGGCAACAGCGCCACCATTTGTCTGCCATTAAAATTGCACAAAAAAATTCAAAAAAAAAAAAACTTTTGCCTACGTACTAAGTAGGCCACTGCGAATCTTTTTCCCTCTTGAGAGTTTTGTCTAAAATGTCCAGAAGGGGGCGCAACAGCGAACCCGGAAGTGTTTTGACACTTGTGTTATTTTCAAGATTTAGGGTTAGGTAATGGGGGTTCTACCGATAAGACTCAGGAGCCTCTGAGAGTCCAAAACACAAGTATGAGACATCAAAAATTCCGTAATGGCGACCCGATTCGGAATCTGTTGTCCTCATTGATTTCTGAGCTTCCTAGCGGCAACAGCGCCACCATTTGTCTGCCATTGAAATTGCACAAAAAAATTCAAAAAAAAAAAAACTTTTGCCTACGTACTAAGTAGGCCACTGCGAATCTTTTTCCCTCTTGAGAGTTTTGTCTAAAATGTCCAGAAGGGGGCGCAAAGCGAACCCGGAAGTGTTTTGACACTAAGAATGTGTTTTTGGTTGAAATGCTAAACTTAAAATTGAGTACCAGAAGCGAGCCACATATCATCGCGTTCGTCTTATCGATGGCTACGCGTGGACGTGACTAACTTTTATTTCTGACCTTTGTGGGAGGAGCTATCGCACTTTAAAGGCTAACCCTAGGGTTAGGAACCGTGCGACCGTGTGCGGAGAGACACATATCCAAATGTCCGTCTCGACAAGCTATATAACATACTAAAAGATGGGACCGTGTCGACCTTTGTGGGAGGAGCTATCGCACTTTAAAGGGTTAGGGTTAGGGTTAGGGTTAGGGCAATGGGGGTTCGCAAGATTACCGGTAATCTTACCGATAAGACCCAGGAGCCTCTGAACGTCCAGGACACAAGTATGAGACATCTAAAATTCCGTAATGGCGACCCGATTCGGAATCTGTTGTCCTCATTGATTTCTGAGCTTCCTAGCGGCAACAGCGCCACCATTTGTCTGCCATTAAAATTGCACAAAAAATTTCAAAAAAAAAAAAACTTTTGCCTACGTACTAAGTAGGCCACTGCGAATCTTTTTCCCTCTTGAGAGTTTTGTCTAAAATGTCCAGAAGGGGGCGCAACAGCGAACCCGGAAGTGTTTTGACACTTGTGTTATTTTCAAGATTTAGGGTTAGGTAATGGGGGTTCTACCGATAAGACTCAGGAGCCTCTGAGAGTCCAAAACACAAGTATGAGACATCAAAAATTCCGTAATGGCGACCCGATTCGGAATCTGTTGTCCTCATTGATTTCTGAGCTTCCTAGCGGCAACAGCGCCACCATTTGTCTGCCATTGAAATTGCACAAAAAAATTCAAAAAAAAAAAAACTTTTGCCTACGTACTAAGTAGGCCACTGCGAATCTTTTTCCCTCTTGAGAGTTTTGTCTAAAATGTCCAGAAGGGGGCGCAAAGCGAACCCGGAAGTGTTTTGACACTAAGAATGTGTTTTTGGTTGAAATGCTAAACTTAAAATTGAGTACCAGAAGCGAGCCACATATCATCGCGTTCGTCTTATCGATGGCTACGCGTGGACGTGACTAACTTTTATTTCTGACCTTTGTGGGAGGAGCTATCGCACTTTAAAGGCTAACCCTAGGGTTAGGAACCGTGCGACCGTGTGCGGAGAGACACATATCCAAATGTCCGTCTCGACAAGCTATATAACATACTAAAAGATGGGACCGTGTCGACCTTTGTGGGAGGAGCTATCGCACTTTAAAGGCTAACCCTAGGGTTAGGAACCGTGCGACCGTGTGCGGAGAGACACATATCCAAATGTCCGTCTCGACAAGCTATATAACATACTAAAAGATGGGACCGTGTCGACCTTTGTGGGAGGAGCTATCGCACTTTAAAGGCTAACCCTAGGGTTAGGAACCGTGCGACCGTGTGCGGAGAGACACATATCCAAATGTCCGTCTCGACAAGCTATATAACATACTAAAAGATGGGACCGTGTCGACCTTTGTGGGAGGAGCTATCGCACTTTAAAGGGTTAGGGTTAGGGTTAGGGTTAGGGCAATGGGGGTTCGCAAGATTACCGGTAATCTTACCGATAAGACCCAGGAGCCTCTGAACGTCCAGGACACAAGTATGAGACATCTAAAATTCCGTAATGGCGACCCGATTCGGAATCTGTTGTCCTCATTGATTTCTGAGCTTCCTAGCGGCAACAGCGCCACCATTTGTCTGCCATTAAAATTGCACAAAAAAATTCAAAAAAAAAAAAACTTTTGCCTACGTACTAAGTAGGCCACTGCGAATCTTTTTCCCTCTTGAGAGTTTTGTCTAAAATGTCCAGAAGGGGGCGCAACAGCGAACCCGGAAGTGTTTTGACACTTGTGTTATTTTCAAGATTTAGGGTTAGGTAATGGGGGTTCTACCGATAAGACTCAGGAGCCTCTGAGAGTCCAAAACACAAGTATGAGACATCAAAAATTCCGTAATGGCGACCCGATTCGGAATCTGTTGTCCTCATTGATTTCTGAGCTTCCTAGCGGCAACAGCGCCACCATTTGTCTGCCATTGAAATTGCACAAAAAAATTAAAAAAAAAAAAAACTTTTGCCTACGTACTAAGTAGGCCACTGCGAATCTTTTTCCCTCTTGAGAGTTTTGTCTAAAATATCCAGAAGGGGGCGCAAAGCGAACCCGGAAGTGTTTTGACACTAAGAATGTGTTTTTGGTTGAAATGCTAAACTTAAAATTGAGTACCAGAAGCGAGCCACATATCATCGCGTTCGTCTTATCGATGGCTACGCGTGGACGTGACTAACTTTTATTTCTGACCTTTGTGGGAGGAGCTATCGCACTTTAAAGGCTAACCCTAGGGTTAGGAACCGTGCGACCGTGTGCGGAGAGACACATATCCAAATGTCCGTCTCGACAAGCTATATAACATACTAAAAGATGGGACCGTGTCGACCTTTGTGGGAGGAGCTATCGCACTTTAAAGGGTTAGGGTTAGGAACCGTGCGACCGTGTGCGGAGAGACACATATCCAAATGTCCGTCTCGACAAGCTATATAACATACTAAAAGATGGGACCGTGTCGACCTTTGTGGGAGGAGCTATCGCACTTTAAAGGCTAACCCTAGGGTTAGGAACCGTGCGACCGTGTGCGGAGAGACACATATCCAAATGTCCGTCTCGACAAGCTATATAACATACTAAAAGATGGGACCGTGTCGACCTTTGTGGGAGGAGCTATCGCACTTTAAAGGGTTAGGGTTAGGGTTAGGGTTAGGCAATGGGGGTTCGCAAGATTACCGGTAATCTTACCGATAAGACCCAGGAGCCTCTGAACGTCCAGGACACAAGTATGAGACATCTAAAATTCCGTAATGGCGACCCGATTCGGAATCTGTTGTCCTCATTGATTTCTGAGCTTCCTAGCGGCAACAGCGCCACCATTTGTCTGCCATTAAAATTGCACAAAAAAATTCAAAAAAAAAAAAACTTTTGCCTACGTACTAAGTAGGCCACTGCGAATCTTTTTCCCTCTTGAGAGTTTTGTCTAAAATGTCCAGAAGGGGGCGCAACAGCGAACCCGGAAGTGTTTTGACACTTGTGTTATTTTCAAGATTTAGGGTTAGGTAATGGGGGTTCTACCGATAAGACTCAGGAGCCTCTGAGAGTCCAAAACACAAATATGAGACATCAAAAATTCCGTAATGGCGACCCGATTCGGAATCTGTTGTCCTCATTGATTTCTGAGCTTCCTAGCGGCAACAGCGCCACCATTTGTCTGCCATTGAAATTGCACAAAAAAATTCAAAAAAAAAACAACTTTTGCCTACGTACTAAGTAGGCCACTGCGAATCTTTTTCCCTCTTGAGAGTTTTGTCTAAAATGTCCAGAAGGGGGCGCAAAGCGAACCCGGAAGTGTTTTGACACTTGTGTTTTTTTCCAGATTTTTTTTTTTAGGGTTAGGCTTAGTGTATACAAGTCTGCGGGTTAGGTTTAGGGTGAGGGTTTGAGATAGGTAGTAGTTGTAGTACTAAGACTGGTTAGGGTTAGTGTATACAAGTCTGCGGGTTAGGTTCAGGGTGAGGGTTTGAGATAGGTTGTAGTTGTAGTACTAAGACAAGTCTAAGTCCACATCAAGAAGGTTTTTTTTTTTTTTTTTTTTTTGGTTTAGTTTCTTTTTTTTTTTCTTTTTTTTTGATTTTTTTTTTTTTTTTTTTGATTTTTTTTGATTTTTTTTTCTTTTTTTCTTTTTTTTTTTTTCTTTTTTTTTCTTTTTTTGCATGTTTCAAGTGATTTGGGATCGACTGGTAATAGTCCCCAGTGCACTTATTTTGGTGTCCCCAAGCTCTGGGACTTAGTAAAATTTACCCCAGACCTTAGGAGTGTCGTAGAGCGACGGGACCAATTCCATTAAATCCGGCATGAAAAAGTGATTCAGAAAATGTGTTGTTTGAAAAAAAAAAATAATAATTGAGCTCTAGGGGCTGAAAAAACGTGTCTCTTTTGATTTGGCGGAGAGTTAGCAGTGTCGGAGAGCTACGAAACCACTTCCATCGGATTCGGGACGCTTCAAACATTTAGAAACAGTCTTGTTTGTGAAGACAGCAATTTTTTTGAATATCTTATTGAATTTTAAAGCTGCAAGGCCGCAAAATAAAGCCTAAAATGTCAACGCTTGACCTTTGGGTCTTCGGAGTGTCTTTGAGCGTCGGGAGTTGGCTCCCTAGACTCACTTTTTCCCGCTGAATACAGCCGTGGTGGTCTCGTGTCTCTACGATGTCGGGAAGTGGGTGTAATAGCCACTTAGCCGCCAGAAAACTTCTGTAAAAAACCGAGACCATTTTCCGACTCAGAACGACGAGGCGGACGCGCTGATATGTGTTTCCCAGCACACGGACTTACGGTTCTCTTAATTGGCTAGGGTTAGGGTTAGTTTTCAACGCGCGATAGCTCTTGAACGATACGTCCGTCAGACAAGTAATTGACGTTGGCGTTTCCAGCTTTCCGAGGCCTACGATCTGATATGTCCGCCATTGTCGTGCGACCCCCGTAGCCCCTAACCCTAACCCTAGATAACCCTAGTTTTACCTGATCGAAAGGCTTATAGGGTTACCGATGCTAAGAATGTGTTTTTGGTTGAAATGCTAAACTTAAAATTGAGTACCAGAAGCGAGCCACATATCATCGCGTTCGTCTTATCGATGGCTACGCGTGGACGTGACTAACTTTTATTTCTGACCTTTGTGGGAGGAGCTATCGCACTTTAAAGGCTAACCCTAGGGTTAGGAACCGTGCGACCGTGTGCGGAGAGACACATATCCAAATGTCCGTCTCGACAAGCTATATAACATACTAAAAGATGGGACCGTGTCGACCTTTGTGGGAGGAGCTATCGCACTTTAAAGGCTAACCCTAGGGTTAGGAACCGTGCGACCGTGTGCGGAGAGACACATATCCAAATGTCCGTCTCGACAAGCTATATAACATACTAAAAGATGGGACCGTGTCGACCTTTGTGGGAGGAGCTATCGCACTTTAAAGGCTAACCCTAGGGTTAGGAACCGTGCGACCGTGTGCGGAGAGACACATATCCAAATGTCCGTCTCGACAAGCTATATAACATACTAAAAGATGGGACCGTGTCGACCTTTGTGGGAGGAGCTATCGCACTTTAAAGGGTTAGGGTTAGGGTTAGGGTTAGGCAATGGGGGTTCGCAAGATTACCGGTAATCTTACCGATAAGACCCAGGAGCCTCTGAACGTCCAGGACACAAGTATGAGACATCTAAAATTCCGTAATGGCGACCCGATTCGGAATCTGTTGTCCTCATTGATTTCTGAGCTTCCTAGCGGCAACAGCGCCACCATTTGTCTGCCATTAAAATTGCACAAAAAAATTCAAAAAAAAAAAAACTTTTGCCTACGTACTAAGTAGGCCACTGCGAATCTTTTTCCCTCTTGAGAGTTTTGTCTAAAATGTCCAGAAGGGGGCGCAACAGCGAACCCGGAAGTGTTTTGACACTTGTGTTATTTTCAAGATTTAGGGTTAGGTAATGGGGGTTCTACCGATAAGACTCAGGAGCCTCTGAGAGTCCAAAACACAAGTATGAGACATCAAAAATTCCGTAATGGCGACCCGATTCGGAATCTGTTGTCCTCATTGATTTCTGAGCTTCCTAGCGGCAACAGCGCCACCATTTGTCTGCCATTGAAATTGCACAAAAAAATTCAAAAAAAAAAAAACTTTTGCCTACGTACTAAGTAGGCCACTGCGAATCTTTTTCCCTCTTGAGAGTTTTGTCTAAAATGTCCAGAAGGGGGCGCAAAGCGAACCCGGAAGTGTTTTGACACTAAGAATGTGTTTTTGGTTGAAATGCTAAACTTAAAATTGAGTACCAGAAGCGAGCCACATATCATCGCGTTCGTCTTATCGATGGCTACGCGTGGACGTGACTAACTTTTATTTCTGACCTTTGTGGGAGGAGCTATCGCACTTTAAAGGCTAACCCTAGGGTTAGGAACCGTGCGACCGTGTGCGGAGAGACACATATCCAAATGTCCGTCTCGACAAGCTATATAACATACTAAAAGATGGGACCGTGTCGACCTTTGTGGGAGGAGCTATCGCACTTTAAAGGGTTAGGGTTAGGGTTAGGGTTAGGGCAATGGGGGTTCGCAAGATTACCGGTAATCTTACCGATAAGACCCAGGAGCCTCTGAACGTCCAGGACACAAGTATGAGACATCTAAAATTCCGTAATGGCGACCCGATTCGGAATCTGTTGTCCTCATTGATTTCTGAGCTTCCTAGCGGCAACAGCGCCACCATTTGTCTGCCATTAAAATTGCACAAAAAAATTCAAAAAAAAAAAAACTTTTGCCTACGTACTAAGTAGGCCACTGCGAATCTTTTTCCCTCTTGAGAGTTTTGTCTAAAATGTCCAGAAGGGGGCGCAACAGCGAACCCGGAAGTGTTTTGACACTTGTGTTATTTTCAAGATTTAGGGTTAGGTAATGGGGGTTCTACCGATAAGACTCAGGAGCCTCTGAGAGTCCAAAACACAAGTATGAGACATCAAAAATTCCGTAATGGCGACCCGATTCGGAATCTGTTGTCCTCATTGATTTCTGAGCTTCCTAGCGGCAACAGCGCCACCATTTGTCTGCCATTGAAATTGCACAAAAAAATTCAAAAAAAAAAAACTTTTGCCTACGTACTAAGTAGGCCACTGCGAATCTTTTTCCCTCTTGAGAGTTTTGTCTAAAATGTCCAGAAGGGGGCGCAAAGCGAACCCGGAAGTGTTTTGACACTTGTGTTTTTTTCCAGATTTTTTTTTTTTTTTTTTAGGGTTAGGCTTAGTGTATACAAGTCTGCGGGTTAGGTTTAGGGTGAGGGTTTGAGATAGGTAGTAGTTGTAGTACTAAGACTGGTTAGGGTTAGTGTATACAAGTCTGCGGGTTAGGTTCAGGGTGAGGGTTTGAGATAGGTTGTAGTTGTAGTACTAAGACAAGTCTAAGTCCACATCAAGAAGGTTTTTTTTTTTTTTTTTTGGTTTAGTTTCTTTTTTTTTTTTCTTTTTTTTTGATTTTTTTTTTTTTTTTTTGATTTTTTTTTCTTTTTTTTTCTTTTTTTCTTTTTTTTTTTAATTTTTTTTCTTTTTTTGCATGTTTCAAGTGATTTGGGATCGACTGGTAATAGTCCCCAGTGCACTTATTTTGGTGTCCCCAAGCTCTGGGACTTAGTAAAATTTACCCCAGACCTTAGGAGTGTCGTAGAGCGACGGGACCAATTCCATTAAATCCGGCATGAAAAAGTGATTCAGAAAATGTGTTGTTTGAAAAAAAAAAATAATAATTGAGCTCTAGGGGCTGAAAAAACGTGTCTCTTTTGATTTGGCGGAGAGTTAGCAGTGTCGGAGAGCTACGAAACCACTTCCATCGGATTCGGGACGCTTCAAACATTTAGAAACAGTCTTGTTTGTGAAGACAGCAATTTTTTTGAATATCTTATTGAATTTTAAAGCTGCAAGGCCGCAAAATAAAGCCTAAAATGTCAACGCTTGACCTTTGGGTCTTCGGAGTGTCTTTGAGCGTCGGGAGTTGGCTCCCTAGACTCACTTTTTCCCGCTGAATACAGCCGTGGTGGTCTCGTGTCTCTACGATGTCGGGAAGTGGGTGTAATAGCCACTTAGCCGCCAGAAAACTTCTGTAAAAAACCGAGACCATTTTCCGACTCAGAACGACGAGGCGGACGCGCTGATATGTGTTTCCCAGCACACGGACTTACGGTTCTCTTAATTGGCTAGGGTTAGGGTTAGTTTTCAACGCGCGATAGCTCTTGAACGATACGTCCGTCAGACAAGTAATTGACGTTGGCGTTTCCAGCTTTCCGAGGCCTACGATCTGATATGTCCGCCATTGTCGTGCGACCCCCGTAGCCCCTAACCCTAACCCTAGATAACCCTAGTTTTACCTGATCGAAAGGCTTATAGGGTTACCGATGCTAAGAATGTGTTTTTGGTTGAAATGCTAAACTTAAAATTGAGTACCAGAAGCGAGCCACATATCATCGCGTTCGTCTTATCGATGGCTACGCGTGGACGTGACTAACTTTTACTTCTGACCTTTGTGGGAGGAGCTATCGCACTTTAAAGGCTAACCCTAGGGTTAGGAACCGTGCGACCGTGTGCGGAGAGACACATATCCAAATGTCCGTCTCGACAAGCTATATAACATACTAAAAGATGGGACCGTGTCGACCTTTGTGGGAGGAGCTATCGCACTTTAAAGGCTAACCCTAGGGTTAGGAACCGTGCGACCGTGTGCGGAGAGACACATATCCAAATGTCCGTCTCGACAAGCTATATAACATACTAAAAGATGGGACCGTGTCGACCTTTGTGGGAGGAGCTATCGCACTTTAAAGGCTAACCCTAGGGTTAGGAACCGTGCGACCGTGTGCGGAGAGACACATATCCAAATGTCCGTCTCGACAAGCTATATAACATACTAAAAGATGGGACCGTGTCGACCTTTGTGGGAGGAGCTATCGCACTTTAAAGGGTTAGGGTTAGGGTTAGGGTTAGGGCAATGGGGGTTCGCAAGATTACCGGTAATCTTACCGATAAGACCCAGGAGCCTCTGAACGTCCAGGACACAAGTATGAGACATCTAAAATTCCGTAATGGCGACCCGATTCGGAATCTGTTGTCCTCATTGATTTCTGAGCTTCCTAGCGGCAACAGCGCCACCATTTGTCTGCCATTAAAATTGCACAAAAAAATTCAAAAAAAAAAAAACTTTTGCCTACGTACTAAGTAGGCCACTGCGAATCTTTTTCCCTCTTGAGAGTTTTGTCTAAAATGTCCAGAAGGGGGCGCAACAGCGAACCCGGAAGTGTTTTGACACTTGTGTTATTTTCAAGATTTAGGGTTAGGTAATGGGGGTTCTACCGATAAGACTCAGGAGCCTCTGAGAGTCCAAAACACAAGTATGAGACATCAAAAATTCCGTAATGGCGACCCGATTCGGAATCTGTTGTCCTCATTGATTTCTGAGCTTCCTAGCGGCAACAGCGCCACCATTTGTCTGCCATTGAAATTGCACAAAAAAATTCAAAAAAAAAAAAACTTTTGCCTACGTACTAAGTAGGCCACTGCGAATCTTTTTCCCTCTTGAGAGTTTTGTCTAAAATATCCAGAAGGGGGCGCAAAGCGAACCCGGAAGTGTTTTGACACTAAGAATGTGTTTTTGGTTGAAATGCTAAACTTAAAATTGAGTACCAGAAGCGAGCCACATATCATCGCGTTCGTCTTATCGATGGCTACGCGTGGACGTGACTAACTTTTATTTCTGACCTTTGTGGGAGGAGCTATCGCACTTTAAAGGCTAACCCTAGGGTTAGGAACCGTGCGACCGTGTGCGGAGAGACACATATCCAAATGTCCGTCTCGACAAGCTATATAACATACTAAAAGATGGGACCGTGTCGACCTTTGTGGGAGGAGCTATCGCACTTTAAAGGCTAACCCTAGGGTTAGGAACCGTGCGACCGTGTGCGGAGAGACACATATCCAAATGTCCGTCTCGACAAGCTATATAACATACTAAAAGATGGGACCGTGTCGACCTTTGTGGGAGGAGCTATCGCACTTTAAAGGCTAACCCTAGGGTTAGGAACCGTGCGACCGTGTGCGGAGAGACACATATCCAAATGTCCGTCTCGACAAGCTATATAACATACTAAAAGATGGGACCGTGTCGACCTTTGTGGGAGGAGCTATCGCACTTTAAAGGGTTAGGGTTAGGGTTAGGGTTAGGCAATGGGGGTTCGCAAGATTACCGGTAATCTTACCGATAAGACCCAGGAGCCTCTGAACGTCCAGGACACAAGTATGAGACATCTAAAATTCCGTAATGGCGACCCGATTCGGAATCTGTTGTCCTCATTGATTTCTGAGCTTCCTAGCGGCAACAGCGCCACCATTTGTCTGCCATTAAAATTGCACAAAAAAATTCAAAAAAAAAAAAACTTTTGCCTACGTACTGAGTAGGCCACTGCGAATCTTTTTCCCTCTTGAGAGTTTTGTCTAAAATGTCCAGAAGGGGGCGCAACAGCGAACCCGGAAGTGTTTTGACACTTGTGTTATTTTCAAGATTTAGGGTTAGGTAATGGGGGTTCTACCGATAAGACTCAGGAGCCTCTGAGAGTCCAAAACACAAGTATGAGACATCAAAAATTCCGTAATGGCGACCCGATTCGGAATCTGTTGTCCTCATTGATTTCTGAGCTTCCTAGCGGCAACAGCGCCACCATTTGTCTGCCATTGAAATTGCACAAAAAAATTCAAAAAAAAAAAAACTTTTGCCTACGTACTAAGTAGGCCACTGCGAATCTTTTTCCCTCTTGAGAGTTTTGTCTAAAATATCCAGAAGGGGGCGCAAAGCGAACCCGGAAGTGTTTTGACACTAAGAATGTGTTTTTGGTTGAAATGCTAAACTTAAAATTGAGTACCAGAAGCGAGCCACATATCATCGCGTTCGTCTTATCGATGGCTACGCGTGGACGTGACTAACTTTTATTTCTGACCTTTGTGGGAGGAGCTATCGCACTTTAAAGGCTAACCCTAGGGTTAGGAACCGTGCGACCGTGTGCGGAGAGACACATATCCAAATGTCCGTCTCGACAAGCTATATAACATACTAAAAGATGGGACCGTGTCGACCTTTGTGGGAGGAGCTATCGCACTTTAAAGGGTTAGGGTTAGGAACCGTGCGACCGTGTGCGGAGAGACACATATCCAAATGTCCGTCTCGACAAGCTATATAACATACTAAAAGATGGGACCGTGTCGACCTTTGTGGGAGGAGCTATCGCACTTTAAAGGCTAACCCTAGGGTTAGGAACCGTGCGACCGTGTGCGGAGAGACACATATCCAAATGTCCGTCTCGACAAGCTATATAACATACTAAAAGATGGGACCGTGTCGACCTTTGTGGGAGGAGCTATCGCACTTTAAAGGGTTAGGGTTAGGGTTAGGGTTAGGCAATGGGGGTTCGCAAGATTACCGGTAATCTTACCGATAAGACCCAGGAGCCTCTGAACGTCCAGGACACAAGTATGAGACATCTAAAATTCCGTAATGGCGACCCGATTCGGAATCTGTTGTCCTCATTGATTTCTGAGCTTCCTAGCGGCAACAGCGCCACCATTTGTCTGCCATTAAAATTGCACAAAAAAATTCAAAAAAAAAAAAACTTTTGCCTACGTACTAAGTAGGCCACTGCGAATCTTTTTCCCTCTTGAGAGTTTTGTCTAAAATGTCCAGAAGGGGGCGCAACAGCGAACCCGGAAGTGTTTTGACACTTGTGTTATTTTCAAGATTTAGGGTTAGGTAATGGGGGTTCTACCGATAAGACTCAGGAGCCTCTGAGAGTCCAAAACACAAGTATGAGACATCAAAAATTCCGTAATGGCGACCCGATTCGGAATCTGTTGTCCTCATTGATTTCTGAGCTTCCTAGCGGCAACAGCGCCACCATTTGTCTGCCATTGAAATTGCACAAAAAAATTCAAAAAAAAAAAAACTTTTGCCTACGTACTAAGTAGGCCACTGCGAATCTTTTTCCCTCTTGAGAGTTTTGTCTAAAATATCCAGAAGGGGGCGCAAAGCGAACCCGGAAGTGTTTTGACACTAAGAATGTGTTTTTGGTTGAAATGCTAAACTTAAAATTGAGTACCAGAAGCGAGCCACATATCATCGCGTTCGTCTTATCGATGGCTACGCGTGGACGTGACTAACTTTTATTTCTGACCTTTGTGGGAGGAGCTATCGCACTTTAAAGGCTAACCCTAGGGTTAGGAACCGTGCGACCGTGTGCGGAGAGACACATATCCAAATGTCCGTCTCGACAAGCTATATAACATACTAAAAGATGGGACCGTGTCGACCTTTGTGGGAGGAGCTATCGCACTTTAAAGGGTTAGGGTTAGGAACCGTGCGACCGTGTGCGGAGAGACACATATCCAAATGTCCGTCTCGACAAGCTATATAACATACTAAAAGATGGGACCGTGTCGACCTTTGTGGGAGGAGCTATCGCACTTTAAAGGCTAACCCTAGGGTTAGGAACCGTGCGACCGTGTGCGGAGAGACACATATCCAAATGTCCGTCTCGACAAGCTATATAACATACTAAAAGATGGGACCGTGTCGACCTTTGTGGGAGGAGCTATCGCACTTTAAAGGGTTAGGGTTAGGGTTAGGGTTAGGCAATGGGGGTTCGCAAGATTACCGGTAATCTTACCGATAAGACCCAGGAGCCTCTGAACGTCCAGGACACAAGTATGAGACATCTAAAATTCCGTAATGGCGACCCGATTCGGAATCTGTTGTCCTCATTGATTTCTGAGCTTCCTAGCGGCAACAGCGCCACCATTTGTCTGCCATTAAAATTGCACAAAAAAATTCAAAAAAAAAAAAACTTTTGCCTACGTACTAAGTAGGCCACTGCGAATCTTTTTCCCTCTTGAGAGTTTTGTCTAAAATGTCCAGAAGGGGGCGCAACAGCGAACCCGGAAGTGTTTTGACACTTGTGTTATTTTCAAGATTTAGGGTTAGGTAATGGGGGTTCTACCGATAAGACTCAGGAGCCTCTGAGAGTCCAAAACACAAATATGAGACATCAAAAATTCCGTAATGGCGACCCGATTCGGAATCTGTTGTCCTCATTGATTTCTGAGCTTCCTAGCGGCAACAGCGCCACCATTTGTCTGCCATTGAAATTGCACAAAAAAATTCAAAAAAAAAACAACTTTTGCCTACGTACTAAGTAGGCCACTGCGAATCTTTTTCCCTCTTGAGAGTTTTGTCTAAAATGTCCAGAAGGGGGCGCAAAGCGAACCCGGATGTGTTTTGACACTTGTGTTTTTTTCCAGATTTTTTTTTTTAGGGTTAGGCTTAGTGTATACAAGTCTGCGGGTTAGGTTTAGGGTGAGGGTTTGAGATAGGTAGTAGTTGTAGTACTAAGACTGGTTAGGGTTAGTGTATACATGTCTGCGGGTTAGGTTCAGGGTGAGGGTTTGAGATAGGTTGTAGTTGTAGTACTAAGACAAGTCTAAGTCCACATCAAGAAGGTTTTTTTTTTTTTTTTTTTTTTGGTTTAGTTTCTTTTTTTTTTTCTTTTTTTTTGATTTTTTTTTTTTTTTTTTTGAATTTTTTTTCTTTTTTTTTCTTTTTTTCTTTTTTTTTTTTCTTTTTTTTTCTTTTTTTGCATGTTTCAAGTGATTTGGGATCGACTGGTAATAGTCCCCAGTGCACTTATTTTGGTGTCCCCAAGCTCTGGGACTTAGTAAAATTTACCCCAGACCTTAGGAGTGTCGTAGAGCGACGGGACCAATTCCATTAAATCCGGCATGAAAAAGTGATTCAGAAAATGTGTTGTTTGAAAAAAAATAATAATAATTGAGCTCTAGGGGCTGAAAAAACGTGTCTCTTTTGATTTGGCGGAGAGTTAGCAGTGTCGGAGAGCTACGAAACCACTTCCATCGGATTCGGGACGCTTCAAACATTTAGAAACAGTCTTGTTTGTGAAGACAGCAATTTTTTTGAATATCTTATTGAATTTTAAAGCTGCAAGGCCGCAAAATAAAGCCTAAAATGTCAACGCTTGACCTTTGGGTCTTCGGAGTGTCTTTGAGCGTCGGGAGTTGGCTCCCTAGACTCACTTTTTCCCGCTGAATACAGCCGTGGTGGTCTCGTGTCTCTACGATGTCGGGAAGTGGGTGTAATAGCCACTTAGCCGCCAGAAAACTTCTGTAAAAAACCGAGACCATTTTCCGACTCAGAACGACGAGGCGGACGCGCTGATATGTGTTTCCCAGCACACGGACTTACGGTTCTCTTAATTGGCTAGGGTTAGGGTTAGTTTTCAACGCGCGATAGCTCTTGAACGATACGTCCGTCAGACAAGTAATTGACGTTGGCGTTTCCAGCTTTCCGAGGCCTACGATCTGATATGTCCGCCATTGTCGTGCGACCCCCGTAGCCCCTAACCCTAACCCTAGATAACCCTAGTTTTACCTGATCGAAAGGCTTATAGGGTTACCGATGCTAAGAATGTGTTTTTGGTTGAAATGCTAAACTTAAAATTGAGTACCAGAAGCGAGCCACATATCATCGCGTTCGTCTTATCGATGGCTACGCGTGGACGTGACTAACTTTTATTTCTGACCTTTGTGGGAGGAGCTATCGCACTTTAAAGGCTAACCCTAGGGTTAGGAACCGTGCGACCGTGTGCGGAGAGACACATATCCAAATGTCCGTCTCGACAAGCTATATAACATACTAAAAGATGGGACCGTGTCGACCTTTGTGGGAGGAGCTATCGCACTTTAAAGGCTAACCCTAGGGTTAGGAACCGTGCGACCGTGTGCGGAGAGACACATATCCAAATGTCCGTCTCGACAAGCTATATAACATACTAAAAGATGGGACCGTGTCGACCTTTGTGGGAGGAGCTATCGCACTTTAAAGGCTAACCCTAGGGTTAGGAACCGTGCGACCGTGTGCGGAGAGACACATATCCAAATGTCCGTCTCGACAAGCTATATAACATACTAAAAGATGGGACCGTGTCGACCTTTGTGGGAGGAGCTATCGCACTTTAAAGGGTTAGGGTTAGGGTTAGGGTTAGGGCAATGGGGGTTCGCAAGATTACCGGTAATCTTACCGATAAGACCCAGGAGCCTCTGAACGTCCAGGACACAAGTATGAGACATCTAAAATTCCGTAATGGCGACCCGATTCGGAATCTGTTGTCCTCATTGATTTCTGAGCTTCCTAGCGGCAACAGCGCCACCATTTGTCTGCCATTAAAATTGCACAAAAAAATTCAAAAAAAAAAAAACTTTTGCCTACGTACTAAGTAGGCCACTGCGAATCTTTTTCCCTCTTGAGAGTTTTGTCTAAAATGTCCAGAAGGGGGCGCAACAGCGAACCCGGAAGTGTTTTGACACTTGTGTTATTTTCAAGATTTAGGGTTAGGTAATGGGGGTTCTACCGATAAGACTCAGGAGCCTCTGAGAGTCCAAAACACAAGTATGAGACATCAAAAATTCCGTAATGGCGACCCGATTCGGAATCTGTTGTCCTCATTGATTTCTGAGCTTCCTAGCGGCAACAGCGCCACCATTTGTCTGCCATTGAAATTGCACAAAAAAATTCAAAAAAAAAAAAACTTTTGCCTACGTACTAAGTAGGCCACTGCGAATCTTTTTCCCTCTTGAGAGTTTTGTCTAAAATGTCCAGAAGGGGGCGCAAAGCGAACCCGGAAGTGTTTTGACACTAAGAATGTGTTTTTGGTTGAAATGCTAAACTTAAAATTGAGTACCAGAAGCGAGCCACATATCATCGCGTTCGTCTTATCGATGGCTACGCGTGGACGTGACTAACTTTTATTTCTGACCTTTGTGGGAGGAGCTATCGCACTTTAAAGGCTAACCCTAGGGTTAGGAACCGTGCGACCGTGTGCGGAGAGACACATATCCAAATGTCCGTCTCGACAAGCTATATAACATACTAAAAGATGGGACCGTGTCGACCTTTGTGGGAGGAGCTATCGCACTTTAAAGGCTAACCCTAGGGTTAGGAACCGTGCGACCGTGTGCGGAGAGACACATATCCAAATGTCCGTCTCGACAAGCTATATAACATACTAAAAGATGGGACCGTGTCGACCTTTGTGGGAGGAGCTATCGCACTTTAAAGGCTAACCCTAGGGTTAGGAACCGTGCGACCGTGTGCGGAGAGACACATATCCAAATGTCCGTCTCGACAAGCTATATAACATACTAAAAGATGGGACCGTGTCGACCTTTGTGGGAGGAGCTATCGCACTTTAAAGGGTTAGGGTTAGGGTTAGGGTTAGGCAATGGGGGTTCGCAAGATTACCGGTAATCTTACCGATAAGACCCAGGAGCCTCTGAACGTCCAGGACACAAGTATGAGACATCTAAAATTCCGTAATGGCGACCCGATTCGGAATCTGTTGTCCTCATTGATTTCTGAGCTTCCTAGCGGCAACAGCGCCACCATTTGTCTGCCATTAAAATTGCACAAAAAAATTCAAAAAAAAAAAAACTTTTGCCTACGTACTAAGTAGGCCACTGCGAATCTTTTTCCCTCTTGAGAGTTTTGTCTAAAATGTCCAGAAGGGGGCGCAACAGCGAACCCGGAAGTGTTTTGACACTTGTGTTATTTTCAAGATTTAGGGTTAGGTAATGGGGGTTCTACCGATAAGACTCAGGAGCCTCTGAGAGTCCAAAACACAAGTATGAGACATCAAAAATTCCGTAATGGCGACCCGATTCGGAATCTGTTGTCCTCAATGATTTCTGAGCTTCCTAGCGGCAACAGCGCCACCATTTGTCTGCCATTGAAATTGCACAAAAAAATTCAAAAAAAAAAAAACTTTTGCCTACGTACTAAGTAGGCCACTGCGAATCTTTTTCCCTCTTGAGAGTTTTGTCTAAAATGTCCAGAAGGGGGCGCAAAGCGAACCCGGAAGTGTTTTGACACTTGTGTTTTTTTCCAGATTTTTTTTTTTTTTTTTTAGGGTTAGGCTTAGTGTATACAAGTCTGCGGGTTAGGTTTAGGGTGAGGGTTTGAGATAGGTAGTAGTTGTAGTACTAAGACTGGTTAGGGTTAGTGTATACAAGTCTGCGGGTTAGGTTCAGGGTGAGGGTTTGAGATAGGTTGTAGTTGTAGTACTAAGACAAGTCTAAGTCCACATCAAGAAGGTTTTTTTTTTTTTTTTTTTTTTGGTTTAGTTTCTTTTTTTTTTTCTTTTTTTTTGATTTTTTTTTTTTTTTTTTTGAATTTTTTTTCTTTTTTTTTCTTTTTTTCTTTTTTTTTTTTCTTTTTTTTTCTTTTTTTGCATGTTTCAAGTGATTTGGGATCGACTGGTAATAGTCCCCAGTGCACTTATTTTGGTGTCCCCAAGCTCTGGGACTTAGTAAAATTTACCCCAGACCTTAGGAGTGTCGTAGAGCGACGGGACCAATTCCATTAAATCCGGCATGAAAAAGTGATTCAGAAAATGTGTTGTTTGAAAAAAAAAAAAAATAATTGAGCTCTAGGGGCTGAAAAAACGTGTCTCTTTTGATTTGGCGGAGAGTTAGCAGTGTCGGAGAGCTACGAAACCACTTCCATCGGATTCGGGACGCTTCAAACATTTAGAAACAGTCTTGTTTGTGAAGACAGCAATTTTTTTGAATATCTTATTGAATTTTAAATCTGCAAGGCCGCAAAATAAAGCCTAAAATGTCAACGCTTGACCTTTGGGTCTTCGGAGTGTCTTTGAGCGTCGGGAGTTGGCTCCCTAGACTCACTTTTTCCCGCTGAATACAGCCGTGGTGGTCTCGTGTCTCTACGATGTCGGGAAGTGGGTGTAATAGCCACTTAGCCGCCAGAAAACTTCTGTAAAAAACCGAGACCATTTTCCGACTCAGAACGACGAGGCGGACGCGCTGATATGTGTTTCCCAGCACACGGACTTACGGTTCTCTTAATTGGCTAGGGTTAGGGTTAGTTTTCAACGCGCGATAGCTCTTGAACGATACGTCCGTCAGACAAGTAATTGACGTTGGCGTTTCCAGCTTTCCGAGGCCTACGATCTGATATGTCCGCCATTGTCGTGCGACCCCCGTAGCCCCTAACCCTAACCCTAGATAACCCTAGTTTTACCTGATCGAAAGGCTTATAGGGTTACCGATGCTAAGAATGTGTTTTTGGTTGAAATGCTAAACTTAAAATTGAGTACCAGAAGCGAGCCACATATCATCGCGTTCGTCTTATCGATGGCTACGCGTGGACGTGACTAACTTTTATTTCTGACCTTTGTGGGAGGAGCTATCGCACTTTAAAGGCTAACCCTAGGGTTAGGAACCGTGCGACCGTGTGCGGAGAGACACATATCCAAATGTCCGTCTCGACAAGCTATATAACATACTAAAAGATGGGACCGTGTCGACCTTTGTGGGAGGAGCTATCGCACTTTAAAGGCTAACCCTAGGGTTAGGAACCGTGCGACCGTGTGCGGAGAGACACATATCCAAATGTCCGTCTCGACAAGCTATATAACATACTAAAAGATGGGACCGTGTCGACCTTTGTGGGAGGAGCTATCGCACTTTAAAGGCTAACCCTAGGGTTAGGAACCGTGCGACCGTGTGCGGAGAGACACATATCCAAATGTCCGTCTCGACAAGCTATATAACATACTAAAAGATGGGACCGTGTCGACCTTTGTGGGAGGAGCTATCGCACTTTAAAGGGTTAGGGTTAGGGTTAGGGTTAGGCAATGGGGGTTCGCAAGATTACCGGTAATCTTACCGATAAGACCCAGGAGCCTCTGAACGTCCAGGACACAAGTATGAGACATCTAAAATTCCGTAATGGCGACCCGATTCGGAATCTGTTGTCCTCATTGATTTCTGAGCTTCCTAGCGGCAACAGCGCCACCATTTGTCTGCCATTGAAATTGCACAAAAAAATTCAAAAAAAAAAAAACTTTTGCCTACGTACTAAGTAGGCCACTGCGAATCTTTTTCCCTCTTGAGAGTTTTGTCTAAAATGTCCAGAAGGGGGCGCAAAGCGAACCCGGAAGTGTTTTGACACTAAGAATGTGTTTTTGGTTGAAATGCTAAACTTAAAATTGAGTACCAGAAGCGAGCCACATATCATCGCGTTCGTCTTATCGATGGCTACGCGTGGACGTGACTAACTTTTATTTCTGACCTTTGTGGGAGGAGCTATCGCACTTTAAAGGCTAACCCTAGGGTTAGGAACCGTGCGACCGTGTGCGGAGAGACACATATCCAAATGTCCGTCTCGACAAGCTATATAACATACTAAAAGATGGGACCGTGTCGACCTTTGTGGGAGGAGCTATCGCACTTTAAAGGCTAACCCTAGGGTTAGGAACCGTGCGACCGTGTGCGGAGAGACACATATCCAAATGTCCGTCTCGACAAGCTATATAACATACTAAAAGATGGGACCGTGTCGACCTTTGTGGGAGGAGCTATCGCACTTTAAAGGCTAACCCTAGGGTTAGGAACCGTGCGACCGTGTGCGGAGAGACACATATCCAAATGTCCGTCTCGACAAGCTATATAACATACTAAAAGATGGGACCGTGTCGACCTTTGTGGGAGGAGCTATCGCACTTTAAAGGGTTAGGGTTAGGGTTAGGGTTAGGCAATGGGGGTTCGCAAGATTACCGGTAATCTTACCGATAAGACCCAGGAGCCTCTGAACGTCCAGGACACAAGTATGAGACATCTAAAATTCCGTAATGGCGACCCGATTCGGAATCTGTTGTCCTCATTGATTTCTGAGCTTCCTAGCGGCAACAGCGCCACCATTTGTCTGCCATTAAAATTGCACAAAAAAATTCAAAAAAAAAAAAACTTTTGCCTACGTACTAAGTAGGCCACTGCGAATCTTTTTCCCTCTTGAGAGTTTTGTCTAAAATGTCCAGAAGGGGGCGCAACAGCGAACCCGGAAGTGTTTTGACACTTGTGTTATTTTCAAGATTTAGGGTTAGGTAATGGGGGTTCTACCGATAAGACTCAGGAGCCTCTGAGAGTCCAAAACACAAGTATGAGACATCAAAAATTCCGTAATGGCGACCCGATTCGGAATCTGTTGTCCTCAATGATTTCTGAGCTTCCTAGCGGCAACAGCGCCACCATTTGTCTGCCATTGAAATTGCACAAAAAAATTCAAAAAAAAAAAAACTTTTGCCTACGTACTAAGTAGGCCACTGCGAATCTTTTTCCCTCTTGAGAGTTTTGTCTAAAATGTCCAGAAGGGGGCGCAAAGCGAACCCGGAAGTGTTTTGACACTTGTGTTTTTTTCCAGATTTTTTTTTTTTTTTTTTAGGGTTAGGCTTAGTGTATACAAGTCTGCGGGTTAGGTTTAGGGTGAGGGTTTGAGATAGGTAGTAGTTGTAGTACTAAGACTGGTTAGGGTTAGTGTATACAAGTCTGCGGGTTAGGTTCAGGGTGAGGGTTTGAGATAGGTTGTAGTTGTAGTACTAAGACAAGTCTAAGTCCACATCAAGAAGGTTTTTTTTTTTTTTTTTTTTTTGGTTTAGTTTCTTTTTTTTTTTCTTTTTTTTTGATTTTTTTTTTTTTTTTTTTGAATTTTTTTTCTTTTTTTTTCTTTTTTTCTTTTTTTTTTTTCTTTTTTTTTCTTTTTTTGCATGTTTCAAGTGATTTGGGATCGACTGGTAATAGTCCCCAGTGCACTTATTTTGGTGTCCCCAAGCTCTGGGACTTAGTAAAATTTACCCCAGACCTTAGGAGTGTCGTAGAGCGACGGGACCAATTCCATTAAATCCGGCATGAAAAAGTGATTCAGAAAATGTGTTGTTTGAAAAAAAAAAAAAATAATTGAGCTCTAGGGGCTGAAAAAACGTGTCTCTTTTGATTTGGCGGAGAGTTAGCAGTGTCGGAGAGCTACGAAACCACTTCCATCGGATTCGGGACGCTTCAAACATTTAGAAACAGTCTTGTTTGTGAAGACAGCAATTTTTTTGAATATCTTATTGAATTTTAAATCTGCAAGGCCGCAAAATAAAGCCTAAAATGTCAACGCTTGACCTTTGGGTCTTCGGAGTGTCTTTGAGCGTCGGGAGTTGGCTCCCTAGACTCACTTTTTCCCGCTGAATACAGCCGTGGTGGTCTCGTGTCTCTACGATGTCGGGAAGTGGGTGTAATAGCCACTTAGCCGCCAGAAAACTTCTGTAAAAAACCGAGACCATTTTCCGACTCAGAACGACGAGGCGGACGCGCTGATATGTGTTTCCCAGCACACGGACTTACGGTTCTCTTAATTGGCTAGGGTTAGGGTTAGTTTTCAACGCGCGATAGCTCTTGAACGATACGTCCGTCAGACAAGTAATTGACGTTGGCGTTTCCAGCTTTCCGAGGCCTACGATCTGATATGTCCGCCATTGTCGTGCGACCCCCGTAGCCCCTAACCCTAACCCTAGATAACCCTAGTTTTACCTGATCGAAAGGCTTATAGGGTTACCGATGCTAAGAATGTGTTTTTGGTTGAAATGCTAAACTTAAAATTGAGTACCAGAAGCGAGCCACATATCATCGCGTTCGTCTTATCGATGGCTACGCGTGGACGTGACTAACTTTTATTTCTGACCTTTGTGGGAGGAGCTATCGCACTTTAAAGGCTAACCCTAGGGTTAGGAACCGTGCGACCGTGTGCGGAGAGACACATATCCAAATGTCCGTCTCGACAAGCTATATAACATACTAAAAGATGGGACCGTGTCGACCTTTGTGGGAGGAGCTATCGCACTTTAAAGGCTAACCCTAGGGTTAGGAACCGTGCGACCGTGTGCGGAGAGACACATATCCAAATGTCCGTCTCGACAAGCTATATAACATACTAAAAGATGGGACCGTGTCGACCTTTGTGGGAGGAGCTATCGCACTTTAAAGGCTAACCCTAGGGTTAGGAACCGTGCGACCGTGTGCGGAGAGACACATATCCAAATGTCCGTCTCGACAAGCTATATAACATACTAAAAGATGGGACCGTGTCGACCTTTGTGGGAGGAGCTATCGCACTTTAAAGGGTTAGGGTTAGGGTTAGGGTTAGGCAATGGGGGTTCGCAAGATTACCGGTAATCTTACCGATAAGACCCAGGAGCCTCTGAACGTCCAGGACACAAGTATGAGACATCTAAAATTCCGTAATGGCGACCCGATTCGGAATCTGTTGTCCTCATTGATTTCTGAGCTTCCTAGCGGCAACAGCGCCACCATTTGTCTGCCATTGAAATTGCACAAAAAAATTCAAAAAAAAAAAAACTTTTGCCTACGTACTAAGTAGGCCACTGCGAATCTTTTTCCCTCTTGAGAGTTTTGTCTAAAATGTCCAGAAGGGGGCGCAAAGCGAACCCGGAAGTGTTTTGACACTAAGAATGTGTTTTTGGTTGAAATGCTAAACTTAAAATTGAGTACCAGAAGCGAGCCACATATCATCGCGTTCGTCTTATCGATGGCTACGCGTGGACGTGACTAACTTTTATTTCTGACCTTTGTGGGAGGAGCTATCGCACTTTAAAGGCTAACCCTAGGGTTAGGAACCGTGCGACCGTGTGCGGAGAGACACATATCCAAATGTCCGTCTCGACAAGCTATATAACATACTAAAAGATGGGACCGTGTCGACCTTTGTGGGAGGAGCTATCGCACTTTAAAGGCTAACCCTAGGGTTAGGAACCGTGCGACCGTGTGCGGAGAGACACATATCCAAATGTCCGTCTCGACAAGCTATATAACATACTAAAAGATGGGACCGTGTCGACCTTTGTGGGAGGAGCTATCGCACTTTAAAGGCTAACCCTAGGGTTAGGAACCGTGCGACCGTGTGCGGAGAGACACATATCCAAATGTCCGTCTCGACAAGCTATATAACATACTAAAAGATGGGACCGTGTCGACCTTTGTGGGAGGAGCTATCGCACTTTAAAGGGTTAGGGTTAGGGTTAGGGTTAGGCAATGGGGGTTCGCAAGATTACCGGTAATCTTACCGATAAGACCCAGGAGCCTCTGAACGTCCAGGACACAAGTATGAGACATCTAAAATTCCGTAATGGCGACCCGATTCGGAATCTGTTGTCCTCATTGATTTCTGAGCTTCCTAGCGGCAACAGCGCCACCATTTGTCTGCCATTAAAATTGCACAAAAAAATTCAAAAAAAAAAAAACTTTTGCCTACGTACTAAGTAGGCCACTGCGAATCTTTTTCCCTCTTGAGAGTTTTGTCTAAAATGTCCAGAAGGGGGCGCAACAGCGAACCCGGAAGTGTTTTGACACTTGTGTTATTTTCAAGATTTAGGGTTAGGTAATGGGGGTTCTACCGATAAGACTCAGGAGCCTCTGAGAGTCCAAAACACAAGTATGAGACATCAAAAATTCCGTAATGGCGACCCGATTCGGAATCTGTTGTCCTCATTGATTTCTGAGCTTCCTAGCGGCAACAGCGCCACCATTTGTCTGCCATTGAAATTGCACAAAAAAATTCAAAAAAAAAAAAACTTTTGCCTACGTACTAAGTAGGCCACTGCGAATCTTTTTCCCTCTTGAGAGTTTTGTCTAAAATGTCCAGAAGGGGGCGCAAAGCGAACCCGGAAGTGTTTTGACACTAAGAATGTGTTTTTGGTTGAAATGCTAAACTTAAAATTGAGTACCAGAAGCGAGCCACATATCATCGCGTTCGTCTTATCGATGGCTACGCGTGGACGTGACTAACTTTTATTTCTGACCTTTGTGGGAGGAGCTATCGCACTTTAAAGGCTAACCCTAGGGTTAGGAACCGTGCGACCGTGTGCGGAGAGACACATATCCAAATGTCCGTCTCGACAAGCTATATAACATACTAAAAGATGGGACCGTGTCGACCTTTGTGGGAGGAGCTATCGCACTTTAAAGGCTAACCCTAGGGTTAGGAACCGTGCGACCGTGTGCGGAGAGACACATATCCAAATGTCCGTCTCGACAAGCTATATAACATACTAAAAGATGGGACCGTGTCGACCTTTGTGGGAGGAGCTATCGCACTTTAAAGGCTAACCCTAGGGTTAGGAACCGTGCGACCGTGTGCGGAGAGACACATATCCAAATGTCCGTCTCGACAAGCTATATAACATACTAAAAGATGGGACCGTGTCGACCTTTGTGGGAGGAGCTATCGCACTTTAAAGGGTTAGGGTTAGGGTTAGGGTTAGGCAATGGGGGTTCGCAAGATTACCGGTAATCTTACCGATAAGACCCAGGAGCCTCTGAACGTCCAGGACACAAGTATGAGACATCTAAAATTCCGTAATGGCGACCCGATTCGGAATCTGTTGTCCTCATTGATTTCTGAGCTTCCTAGCGGCAACAGCGCCACCATTTGTCTGCCATTAAAATTGCACAAAAAAATTCAAAAAAAAAAAAACTTTTGCCTACGTACTAAGTAGGCCACTGCGAATCTTTTTCCCTCTTGAGAGTTTTGTCTAAAATGTCCAGAAGGGGGCGCAACAGCGAACCCGGAAGTGTTTTGACACTTGTGTTATTTTCAAGATTTAGGGTTAGGTAATGGGGGTTCTACCGATAAGACTCAGGAGCCTCTGAGAGTCCAAAACACAAGTATGAGACATCAAAAATTCCGTAATGGCGACCCGATTCGGAATCTGTTGTCCTCATTGATTTCTGAGCTTCCTAGCGGCAACAGCGCCACCATTTGTCTGCCATTGAAATTGCACAAAAAAATTCAAAAAAAAAAAAACTTTTGCCTACGTACTAAGTAGGCCACTGCGAATCTTTTTCCCTCTTGAGAGTTTTGTCTAAAATGTCCAGAAGGGGGCGCAAAGCGAACCCGGAAGTGTTTTGACACTAAGAATGTGTTTTTGGTTGAAATGCTAAACTTAAAATTGAGTACCAGAAGCGAGCCACATATCATCGCGTTCGTCTTATCGATGGCTACGCGTGGACGTGACTAACTTTTATTTCTGACCTTTGTGGGAGGAGCTATCGCACTTTAAAGGCTAACCCTAGGGTTAGGAACCGTGCGACCGTGTGCGGAGAGACACATATCCAAATGTCCGTCTCGACAAGCTATATAACATACTAAAAGATGGGACCGTGTCGACCTTTGTGGGAGGAGCTATCGCACTTTAAAGGCTAACCCTAGGGTTAGGAACCGTGCGACCGTGTGCGGAGAGACACATATCCAAATGTCCGTCTCGACAAGCTATATAACATACTAAAAGATGGGACCGTGTCGACCTTTGTGGGAGGAGCTATCGCACTTTAAAGGCTAACCCTAGGGTTAGGAACCGTGCGACCGTGTGCGGAGAGACACATATCCAAATGTCCGTCTCGACAAGCTATATAACATACTAAAAGATGGGACCGTGTCGACCTTTGTGGGAGGAGCTATCGCACTTTAAAGGGTTAGGGTTAGGGTTAGGGTTAGGCAATGGGGGTTCGCAAGATTACCGGTAATCTTACCGATAAGACCCAGGAGCCTCTGAACGTCCAGGACACAAGTATGAGACATCTAAAATTCCGTAATGGCGACCCGATTCGGAATCTGTTGTCCTCATTGATTTCTGAGCTTCCTAGCGGCAACAGCGCCACCATTTGTCTGCCATTAAAATTGCACAAAAAAATTCAAAAAAAAAAAAACTTTTGCCTACGTACTAAGTAGGCCACTGCGAATCTTTTTCCCTCTTGAGAGTTTTGTCTAAAATGTCCAGAAGGGGGCGCAACAGCGAACCCGGAAGTGTTTTGACACTTGTGTTATTTTCAAGATTTAGGGTTAGGTAATGGGGGTTCTACCGATAAGACTCAGGAGCCTCTGAGAGTCCAAAACACAAGTATGAGACATCAAAAATTCCGTAATGGCGACCCGATTCGGAATCTGTTGTCCTCAATGATTTCTGAGCTTCCTAGCGGCAACAGCGCCACCATTTGTCTGCCATTGAAATTGCACAAAAAAATTCAAAAAAAAAAAAACTTTTGCCTACGTACTAAGTAGGCCACTGCGAATCTTTTTCCCTCTTGAGAGTTTTGTCTAAAATGTCCAGAAGGGGGCGCAAAGCGAACCCGGAAGTGTTTTGACACTTGTGTTTTTTTCCAGATTTTTTTTTTTTTTTTTTAGGGTTAGGCTTAGTGTATACAAGTCTGCGGGTTAGGTTTAGGGTGAGGGTTTGAGATAGGTAGTAGTTGTAGTACTAAGACTGGTTAGGGTTAGTGTATACAAGTCTGCGGGTTAGGTTCAGGGTGAGGGTTTGAGATAGGTTGTAGTTGTAGTACTAAGACAAGTCTAAGTCCACATCAAGAAGGTTTTTTTTTTTTTTTTTTTTTTGGTTTAGTTTCTTTTTTTTTTTCTTTTTTTTTGATTTTTCTTTTTTTTTTTTTGAATTTTTTTTCTTTTTTTTTCTTTTTTTCTTTTTTTTTTTTCTTTTTTTTTCTTTTTTTGCATGTTTCAAGTGATTTGGGATCGACTGGTAATAGTCCCCAGTGCACTTATTTTGGTGTCCCCAAGCTCTGGGACTTAGTAAAATTTACCCCAGACCTTAGGAGTGTCGTAGAGCGACGGGACCAATTCCATTAAATCCGGCATGAAAAAGTGATTCAGAAAATGTGTTGTTTGAAAAAAAAAAAAAATAATTGAGCTCTAGGGGCTGAAAAAACGTGTCTCTTTTGATTTGGCGGAGAGTTAGCAGTGTCGGAGAGCTACGAAA
Organism: Protomyctophum bolini; assembly: GCF_963924005.1. Lineage (NCBI taxonomy): Eukaryota > Metazoa > Chordata > Actinopteri > Myctophiformes > Myctophidae > Protomyctophum > Protomyctophum bolini. The sequence continues at coordinate 96,056 of NW_027665359.1, read as the reverse complement.
CCACTTCCATCGGATTCGGGACGCTTCAAACATTTAGAAACAGTCTTGTTTGTGAAGACAGCAATTTTTTTGAATATCTTATTGAATTTTAAATCTGCAAGGCCGCAAAATAAAGCCTAAAATGTCAACGCTTGACCTTTGGGTCTTCGGAGTGTCTTTGAGCGTCGGGAGTTGGCTCCCTAGACTCACTTTTTCCCGCTGAATACAGCCGTGGTGGTCTCGTGTCTCTACGATGTCGGGAAGTGGGTGTAATAGCCACTTAGCCGCCAGAAAACTTCTGTAAAAAACCGAGACCATTTTCCGACTCAGAACGACGAGGCGGACGCGCTGATATGTGTTTCCCAGCACACGGACTTACGGTTCTCTTAATTGGCTAGGGTTAGGGTTAGTTTTCAACGCGCGATAGCTCTTGAACGATACGTCCGTCAGACAAGTAATTGACGTTGGCGTTTCCAGCTTTCCGAGGCCTACGATCTGATATGTCCGCCATTGTCGTGCGACCCCCGTAGCCCCTAACCCTAACCCTAGATAACCCTAGTTTTACCTGATCGAAAGGCTTATAGGGTTACCGATGCTAAGAATGTGTTTTTGGTTGAAATGCTAAACTTAAAATTGAGTACCAGAAGCGAGCCACATATCATCGCGTTCGTCTTATCGATGGCTACGCGTGGACGTGACTAACTTTTATTTCTGACCTTTGTGGGAGGAGCTATCGCACTTTAAAGGCTAACCCTAGGGTTAGGAACCGTGCGACCGTGTGCGGAGAGACACATATCCAAATGTCCGTCTCGACAAGCTATATAACATACTAAAAGATGGGACCGTGTCGACCTTTGTGGGAGGAGCTATCGCACTTTAAAGGCTAACCCTAGGGTTAGGAACCGTGCGACCGTGTGCGGAGAGACACATATCCAAATGTCCGTCTCGACAAGCTATATAACATACTAAAAGATGGGACCGTGTCGACCTTTGTGGGAGGAGCTATCGCACTTTAAAGGCTAACCCTAGGGTTAGGAACCGTGCGACCGTGTGCGGAGAGACACATATCCAAATGTCCGTCTCGACAAGCTATATAACATACTAAAAGATGGGACCGTGTCGACCTTTGTGGGAGGAGCTATCGCACTTTAAAGGGTTAGGGTTAGGGTTAGGGTTAGGCAATGGGGGTTCGCAAGATTACCGGTAATCTTACCGATAAGACCCAGGAGCCTCTGAACGTCCAGGACACAAGTATGAGACATCTAAAATTCCGTAATGGCGACCCGATTCGGAATCTGTTGTCCTCATTGATTTCTGAGCTTCCTAGCGGCAACAGCGCCACCATTTGTCTGCCATTGAAATTGCACAAAAAAATTCAAAAAAAAAAAAACTTTTGCCTACGTACTAAGTAGGCCACTGCGAATCTTTTTCCCTCTTGAGAGTTTTGTCTAAAATGTCCAGAAGGGGGCGCAAAGCGAACCCGGAAGTGTTTTGACACTAAGAATGTGTTTTTGGTTGAAATGCTAAACTTAAAATTGAGTACCAGAAGCGAGCCACATATCATCGCGTTCGTCTTATCGATGGCTACGCGTGGACGTGACTAACTTTTATTTCTGACCTTTGTGGGAGGAGCTATCGCACTTTAAAGGCTAACCCTAGGGTTAGGAACCGTGCGACCGTGTGCGGAGAGACACATATCCAAATGTCCGTCTCGACAAGCTATATAACATACTAAAAGATGGGACCGTGTCGACCTTTGTGGGAGGAGCTATCGCACTTTAAAGGCTAACCCTAGGGTTAGGAACCGTGCGACCGTGTGCGGAGAGACACATATCCAAATGTCCGTCTCGACAAGCTATATAACATACTAAAAGATGGGACCGTGTCGACCTTTGTGGGAGGAGCTATCGCACTTTAAAGGCTAACCCTAGGGTTAGGAACCGTGCGACCGTGTGCGGAGAGACACATATCCAAATGTCCGTCTCGACAAGCTATATAACATACTAAAAGATGGGACCGTGTCGACCTTTGTGGGAGGAGCTATCGCACTTTAAAGGGTTAGGGTTAGGGTTAGGGTTAGGCAATGGGGGTTCGCAAGATTACCGGTAATCTTACCGATAAGACCCAGGAGCCTCTGAACGTCCAGGACACAAGTATGAGACATCTAAAATTCCGTAATGGCGACCCGATTCGGAATCTGTTGTCCTCATTGATTTCTGAGCTTCCTAGCGGCAACAGCGCCACCATTTGTCTGCCATTAAAATTGCACAAAAAAATTCAAAAAAAAAAAAACTTTTGCCTACGTACTAAGTAGGCCACTGCGAATCTTTTTCCCTCTTGAGAGTTTTGTCTAAAATGTCCAGAAGGGGGCGCAACAGCGAACCCGGAAGTGTTTTGACACTTGTGTTATTTTCAAGATTTAGGGTTAGGTAATGGGGGTTCTACCGATAAGACTCAGGAGCCTCTGAGAGTCCAAAACACAAGTATGAGACATCAAAAATTCCGTAATGGCGACCCGATTCGGAATCTGTTGTCCTCATTGATTTCTGAGCTTCCTAGCGGCAACAGCGCCACCATTTGTCTGCCATTGAAATTGCACAAAAAAATTCAAAAAAAAAAAAACTTTTGCCTACGTACTAAGTAGGCCACTGCGAATCTTTTTCCCTCTTGAGAGTTTTGTCTAAAATGTCCAGAAGGGGGCGCAAAGCGAACCCGGAAGTGTTTTGACACTAAGAATGTGTTTTTGGTTGAAATGCTAAACTTAAAATTGAGTACCAGAAGCGAGCCACATATCATCGCGTTCGTCTTATCGATGGCTACGCGTGGACGTGACTAACTTTTATTTCTGACCTTTGTGGGAGGAGCTATCGCACTTTAAAGGCTAACCCTAGGGTTAGGAACCGTGCGACCGTGTGCGGAGAGACACATATCCAAATGTCCGTCTCGACAAGCTATATAACATACTAAAAGATGGGACCGTGTCGACCTTTGTGGGAGGAGCTATCGCACTTTAAAGGCTAACCCTAGGGTTAGGAACCGTGCGACCGTGTGCGGAGAGACACATATCCAAATGTCCGTCTCGACAAGCTATATAACATACTAAAAGATGGGACCGTGTCGACCTTTGTGGGAGGAGCTATCGCACTTTAAAGGCTAACCCTAGGGTTAGGAACCGTGCGACCGTGTGCGGAGAGACACATATCCAAATGTCCGTCTCGACAAGCTATATAACATACTAAAAGATGGGACCGTGTCGACCTTTGTGGGAGGAGCTATCGCACTTTAAAGGGTTAGGGTTAGGGTTAGGGTTAGGCAATGGGGGTTCGCAAGATTACCGGTAATCTTACCGATAAGACCCAGGAGCCTCTGAACGTCCAGGACACAAGTATGAGACATCTAAAATTCCGTAATGGCGACCCGATTCGGAATCTGTTGTCCTCATTGATTTCTGAGCTTCCTAGCGGCAACAGCGCCACCATTTGTCTGCCATTAAAATTGCACAAAAAAATTCAAAAAAAAAAAAACTTTTGCCTACGTACTAAGTAGGCCACTGCGAATCTTTTTCCCTCTTGAGAGTTTTGTCTAAAATGTCCAGAAGGGGGCGCAACAGCGAACCCGGAAGTGTTTTGACACTTGTGTTATTTTCAAGATTTAGGGTTAGGTAATGGGGGTTCTACCGATAAGACTCAGGAGCCTCTGAGAGTCCAAAACACAAGTATGAGACATCAAAAATTCCGTAATGGCGACCCGATTCGGAATCTGTTGTCCTCATTGATTTCTGAGCTTCCTAGCGGCAACAGCGCCACCATTTGTCTGCCATTGAAATTGCACAAAAAAATTCAAAAAAAAAAAAACTTTTGCCTACGTACTAAGTAGGCCACTGCGAATCTTTTTCCCTCTTGAGAGTTTTGTCTAAAATGTCCAGAAGGGGGCGCAAAGCGAACCCGGAAGTGTTTTGACACTAAGAATGTGTTTTTGGTTGAAATGCTAAACTTAAAATTGAGTACCAGAAGCGAGCCACATATCATCGCGTTCGTCTTATCGATGGCTACGCGTGGACGTGACTAACTTTTATTTCTGACCTTTGTGGGAGGAGCTATCGCACTTTAAAGGCTAACCCTAGGGTTAGGAACCGTGCGACCGTGTGCGGAGAGACACATATCCAAATGTCCGTCTCGACAAGCTATATAACATACTAAAAGATGGGACCGTGTCGACCTTTGTGGGAGGAGCTATCGCACTTTAAAGGCTAACCCTAGGGTTAGGAACCGTGCGACCGTGTGCGGAGAGACACATATCCAAATGTCCGTCTCGACAAGCTATATAACATACTAAAAGATGGGACCGTGTCGACCTTTGTGGGAGGAGCTATCGCACTTTAAAGGCTAACCCTAGGGTTAGGAACCGTGCGACCGTGTGCGGAGAGACACATATCCAAATGTCCGTCTCGACAAGCTATATAACATACTAAAAGATGGGACCGTGTCGACCTTTGTGGGAGGAGCTATCGCACTTTAAAGGGTTAGGGTTAGGGTTAGGGTTAGGCAATGGGGGTTCGCAAGATTACCGGTAATCTTACCGATAAGACCCAGGAGCCTCTGAACGTCCAGGACACAAGTATGAGACATCTAAAATTCCGTAATGGCGACCCGATTCGGAATCTGTTGTCCTCATTGATTTCTGAGCTTCCTAGCGGCAACAGCGCCACCATTTGTCTGCCATTAAAATTGCACAAAAAAATTCAAAAAAAAAAAAACTTTTGCCTACGTACTAAGTAGGCCACTGCGAATCTTTTTCCCTCTTGAGAGTTTTGTCTAAAATGTCCAGAAGGGGGCGCAACAGCGAACCCGGAAGTGTTTTGACACTTGTGTTATTTTCAAGATTTAGGGTTAGGTAATGGGGGTTCTACCGATAAGACTCAGGAGCCTCTGAGAGTCCAAAACACAAGTATGAGACATCAAAAATTCCGTAATGGCGACCCGATTCGGAATCTGTTGTCCTCATTGATTTCTGAGCTTCCTAGCGGCAACAGCGCCACCATTTGTCTGCCATTGAAATTGCACAAAAAAATTCAAAAAAAAAAAAACTTTTGCCTACGTACTAAGTAGGCCACTGCGAATCTTTTTCCCTCTTGAGAGTTTTGTCTAAAATGTCCAGAAGGGGGCGCAAAGCGAACCCGGAAGTGTTTTGACACTTGTGTTTTTTTCCAGATTTTTTTTTTTTTTTTTTAGGGTTAGGCTTAGTGTATACAAGTCTGCGGGTTAGGTTTAGGGTGAGGGTTTGAGATAGGTAGTAGTTGTAGTACTAAGACTGGTTAGGGTTAGTGTATACAAGTCTGCGGGTTAGGTTCAGGGTGAGGGTTTGAGATAGGTTGTAGTTGTAGTACTAAGACAAGTCTAAGTCCACATCAAGAAGGTTTTTTTTTTTTTTTTTTTTTTGGTTTAGTTTCTTTTTTTTTTCTTTTTTTTTGATTTTTTTTTTTTTTTTTTTGAATTTTTTTTCTTTTTTTTTCTTTTTTTCTTTTTTTTTTTTCTTTTTTTTTCTTTTTTTGCATGTTTCAAGTGATTTGGGATCGACTGGTAATAGTCCCCAGTGCACTTATTTTGGTGTCCCCAAGCTCTGGGACTTAGTAAAATTTACCCCAGACCTTAGGAGTGTCGTAGAGCGACGGGACCAATTCCATTAAATCCGGCATGAAAAAGTGATTCAGAAAATGTGTTGTTTGAAAAAAAAAAATAATAATTGAGCTCTAGGGGCTGAAAAAACGTGTCTCTTTTGATTTGGCGGAGAGTTAGCAGTGTCGGAGAGCTACGAAACCACTTCCATCGGATTCGGGACGCTTCAAACATTTAGAAACAGTCTTGTTTGTGAAGACAGCAATTTTTTTGAATATCTTATTGAATTTTAAAGCTGCAAGGCCGCAAAATAAAGCCTAAAATGTCAACGCTTGACCTTTGGGTCTTCGGAGTGTCTTTGAGCGTCGGGAGTTGGCTCCCTAGACTCACTTTTTCCCGCTGAATACAGCCGTGGTGGTCTCGTGTCTCTACGATGTCGGGAAGTGGGTGTAATAGCCACTTAGCCGCCAGAAAACTTCTGTAAAAAACCGAGACCATTTTCCGACTCAGAACGACGAGGCGGACGCGCTGATATGTGTTTCCCAGCACACGGACTTACGGTTCTCTTAATTGGCTAGGGTTAGGGTTAGTTTTCAACGCGCGATAGCTCTTGAACGATACGTCCGTCAGACAAGTAATTGACGTTGGCGTTTCCAGCTTTCCGAGGCCTACGATCTGATATGTCCGCCATTGTCGTGCGACCCCCGTAGCCCCTAACCCTAACCCTAGATAACCCTAGTTTTACCTGATCGAAAGGCTTATAGGGTTACCGATGCTAAGAATGTGTTTTTGGTTGAAATGCTAAACTTAAAATTGAGTACCAGAAGCGAGCCACATATCATCGCGTTCGTCTTATCGATGGCTACGCGTGGACGTGACTAACTTTTATTTCTGACCTTTGTGGGAGGAGCTATCGCACTTTAAAGGCTAACCCTAGGGTTAGGAACCGTGCGACCGTGTGCGGAGAGACACATATCCAAATGTCCGTCTCGACAAGCTATATAACATACTAAAAGATGGGACCGTGTCGACCTTTGTGGGAGGAGCTATCGCACTTTAAAGGCTAACCCTAGGGTTAGGAACCGTGCGACCGTGTGCGGAGAGACACATATCCAAATGTCCGTCTCGACAAGCTATATAACATACTAAAAGATGGGACCGTGTCGACCTTTGTGGGAGGAGCTATCGCACTTTAAAGGCTAACCCTAGGGTTAGGAACCGTGCGACCGTGTGCGGAGAGACACATATCCAAATGTCCGTCTCGACAAGCTATATAACATACTAAAAGATGGGACCGTGTCGACCTTTGTGGGAGGAGCTATCGCACTTTAAAGGGTTAGGGTTAGGGTTAGGGTTAGGCAATGGGGGTTCGCAAGATTACCGGTAATCTTACCGATAAGACCCAGGAGCCTCTGAACGTCCAGGACACAAGTATGAGACATCTAAAATTCCGTAATGGCGACCCGATTCGGAATCTGTTGTCCTCATTGATTTCTGAGCTTCCTAGCGGCAACAGCGCCACCATTTGTCTGCCATTGAAATTGCACAAAAAAATTCAAAAAAAAAAAAACTTTTGCCTACGTACTAAGTAGGCCACTGCGAATCTTTTTCCCTCTTGAGAGTTTTGTCTAAAATGTCCAGAAGGGGGCGCAAAGCGAACCCGGAAGTGTTTTGACACTAAGAATGTGTTTTTGGTTGAAATGCTAAACTTAAAATTGAGTACCAGAAGCGAGCCACATATCATCGCGTTCGTCTTATCGATGGCTACGCGTGGACGTGACTAACTTTTATTTCTGACCTTTGTGGGAGGAGCTATCGCACTTTAAAGGCTAACCCTAGGGTTAGGAACCGTGCGACCGTGTGCGGAGAGACACATATCCAAATGTCCGTCTCGACAAGCTATATAACATACTAAAAGATGGGACCGTGTCGACCTTTGTGGGAGGAGCTATCGCACTTTAAAGGCTAACCCTAGGGTTAGGAACCGTGCGACCGTGTGCGGAGAGACACATATCCAAATGTCCGTCTCGACAAGCTATATAACATACTAAAAGATGGGACCGTGTCGACCTTTGTGGGAGGAGCTATCGCACTTTAAAGGCTAACCCTAGGGTTAGGAACCGTGCGACCGTGTGCGGAGAGACACATATCCAAATGTCCGTCTCGACAAGCTATATAACATACTAAAAGATGGGACCGTGTCGACCTTTGTGGGAGGAGCTATCGCACTTTAAAGGGTTAGGGTTAGGGTTAGGGTTAGGCAATGGGGGTTCGCAAGATTACCGGTAATCTTACCGATAAGACCCAGGAGCCTCTGAACGTCCAGGACACAAGTATGAGACATCTAAAATTCCGTAATGGCGACCCGATTCGGAATCTGTTGTCCTCATTGATTTCTGAGCTTCCTAGCGGCAACAGCGCCACCATTTGTCTGCCATTAAAATTGCACAAAAAAATTCAAAAAAAAAAAAACTTTTGCCTACGTACTAAGTAGGCCACTGCGAATCTTTTTCCCTCTTGAGAGTTTTGTCTAAAATGTCCAGAAGGGGGCGCAACAGCGAACCCGGAAGTGTTTTGACACTTGTGTTATTTTCAAGATTTAGGGTTAGGTAATGGGGGTTCTACCGATAAGACTCAGGAGCCTCTGAGAGTCCAAAACACAAGTATGAGACATCAAAAATTCCGTAATGGCGACCCGATTCGGAATCTGTTGTCCTCATTGATTTCTGAGCTTCCTAGCGGCAACAGCGCCACCATTTGTCTGCCATTGAAATTGCACAAAAAAATTCAAAAAAAAAAAAACTTTTGCCTACGTACTAAGTAGGCCACTGCGAATCTTTTTCCCTCTTGAGAGTTTTGTCTAAAATGTCCAGAAGGGGGCGCAAAGCGAACCCGGAAGTGTTTTGACACTAAGAATGTGTTTTTGGTTGAAATGCTAAACTTAAAATTGAGTACCAGAAGCGAGCCACATATCATCGCGTTCGTCTTATCGATGGCTACGCGTGGACGTGACTAACTTTTATTTCTGACCTTTGTGGGAGGAGCTATCGCACTTTAAAGGCTAACCCTAGGGTTAGGAACCGTGCGACCGTGTGCGGAGAGACACATATCCAAATGTCCGTCTCGACAAGCTATATAACATACTAAAAGATGGGACCGTGTCGACCTTTGTGGGAGGAGCTATCGCACTTTAAAGGCTAACCCTAGGGTTAGGAACCGTGCGACCGTGTGCGGAGAGACACATATCCAAATGTCCGTCTCGACAAGCTATATAACATACTAAAAGATGGGACCGTGTCGACCTTTGTGGGAGGAGCTATCGCACTTTAAAGGCTAACCCTAGGGTTAGGAACCGTGCGACCGTGTGCGGAGAGACACATATCCAAATGTCCGTCTCGACAAGCTATATAACATACTAAAAGATGGGACCGTGTCGACCTTTGTGGGAGGAGCTATCGCACTTTAAAGGGTTAGGGTTAGGGTTAGGGTTAGGCAATGGGGGTTCGCAAGATTACCGGTAATCTTACCGATAAGACCCAGGAGCCTCTGAACGTCCAGGACACAAGTATGAGACATCTAAAATTCCGTAATGGCGACCCGATTCGGAATCTGTTGTCCTCATTGATTTCTGAGCTTCCTAGCGGCAACAGCGCCACCATTTGTCTGCCATTAAAATTGCACAAAAAAATTCAAAAAAAAAAAAACTTTTGCCTACGTACTAAGTAGGCCACTGCGAATCTTTTTCCCTCTTGAGAGTTTTGTCTAAAATGTCCAGAAGGGGGCGCAACAGCGAACCCGGAAGTGTTTTGACACTTGTGTTATTTTCAAGATTTAGGGTTAGGTAATGGGGGTTCTACCGATAAGACTCAGGAGCCTCTGAGAGTCCAAAACACAAGTATGAGACATCAAAAATTCCGTAATGGCGACCCGATTCGGAATCTGTTGTCCTCATTGATTTCTGAGCTTCCTAGCGGCAACAGCGCCACCATTTGTCTGCCATTGAAATTGCACAAAAAAATTCAAAAAAAAAAAAACTTTTGCCTACGTACTAAGTAGGCCACTGCGAATCTTTTTCCCTCTTGAGAGTTTTGTCTAAAATGTCCAGAAGGGGGCGCAAAGCGAACCCGGAAGTGTTTTGACACTAAGAATGTGTTTTTGGTTGAAATGCTAAACTTAAAATTGAGTACCAGAAGCGAGCCACATATCATCGCGTTCGTCTTATCGATGGCTACGCGTGGACGTGACTAACTTTTATTTCTGACCTTTGTGGGAGGAGCTATCGCACTTTAAAGGCTAACCCTAGGGTTAGGAACCGTGCGACCGTGTGCGGAGAGACACATATCCAAATGTCCGTCTCGACAAGCTATATAACATACTAAAAGATGGGACCGTGTCGACCTTTGTGGGAGGAGCTATCGCACTTTAAAGGCTAACCCTAGGGTTAGGAACCGTGCGACCGTGTGCGGAGAGACACATATCCAAATGTCCGTCTCGACAAGCTATATAACATACTAAAAGATGGGACCGTGTCGACCTTTGTGGGAGGAGCTATCGCACTTTAAAGGCTAACCCTAGGGTTAGGAACCGTGCGACCGTGTGCGGAGAGACACATATCCAAATGTCCGTCTCGACAAGCTATATAACATACTAAAAGATGGGACCGTGTCGACCTTTGTGGGAGGAGCTATCGCACTTTAAAGGGTTAGGGTTAGGGTTAGGGTTAGGCAATGGGGGTTCGCAAGATTACCGGTAATCTTACCGATAAGACCCAGGAGCCTCTGAACGTCCAGGACACAAGTATGAGACATCTAAAATTCCGTAATGGCGACCCGATTCGGAATCTGTTGTCCTCATTGATTTCTGAGCTTCCTAGCGGCAACAGCGCCACCATTTGTCTGCCATTAAAATTGCACAAAAAAATTCAAAAAAAAAAAAACTTTTGCCTACGTACTAAGTAGGCCACTGCGAATCTTTTTCCCTCTTGAGAGTTTTGTCTAAAATGTCCAGAAGGGGGCGCAACAGCGAACCCGGAAGTGTTTTGACACTTGTGTTATTTTCAAGATTTAGGGTTAGGTAATGGGGGTTCTACCGATAAGACTCAGGAGCCTCTGAGAGTCCAAAACACAAGTATGAGACATCAAAAATTCCGTAATGGCGACCCGATTCGGAATCTGTTGTCCTCATTGATTTCTGAGCTTCCTAGCGGCAACAGCGCCACCATTTGTCTGCCATTGAAATTGCACAAAAAAATTCAAAAAAAAAAAAACTTTTGCCTACGTACTAAGTAGGCCACTGCGAATCTTTTTCCCTCTTGAGAGTTTTGTCTAAAATGTCCAGAAGGGGGCGCAAAGCGAACCCGGAAGTGTTTTGACACTAAGAATGTGTTTTTGGTTGAAATGCTAAACTTAAAATTGAGTACCAGAAGCGAGCCACATATCATCGCGTTCGTCTTATCGATGGCTACGCGTGGACGTGACTAACTTTTATTTCTGACCTTTGTGGGAGGAGCTATCGCACTTTAAAGGCTAACCCTAGGGTTAGGAACCGTGCGACCGTGTGCGGAGAGACACATATCCAAATGTCCGTCTCGACAAGCTATATAACATACTAAAAGATGGGACCGTGTCGACCTTTGTGGGAGGAGCTATCGCACTTTAAAGGCTAACCCTAGGGTTAGGAACCGTGCGACCGTGTGCGGAGAGACACATATCCAAATGTCCGTCTCGACAAGCTATATAACATACTAAAAGATGGGACCGTGTCGACCTTTGTGGGAGGAGCTATCGCACTTTAAAGGCTAACCCTAGGGTTAGGAACCGTGCGACCGTGTGCGGAGAGACACATATCCAAATGTCCGTCTCGACAAGCTATATAACATACTAAAAGATGGGACCGTGTCGACCTTTGTGGGAGGAGCTATCGCACTTTAAAGGGTTAGGGTTAGGGTTAGGGTTAGGCAATGGGGGTTCGCAAGATTACCGGTAATCTTACCGATAAGACCCAGGAGCCTCTGAACGTCCAGGACACAAGTATGAGACATCTAAAATTCCGTAATGGCGACCCGATTCGGAATCTGTTGTCCTCATTGATTTCTGAGCTTCCTAGCGGCAACAGCGCCACCATTTGTCTGCCATTGAAATTGCACAAAAAAATTCAAAAAAAAAAAAACTTTTGCCTACGTACTAAGTAGGCCACTGCGAATCTTTTTCCCTCTTGAGAGTTTTGTCTAAAATGTCCAGAAGGGGGCGCAAAGCGAACCCGGAAGTGTTTTGACACTAAGAATGTGTTTTTGGTTGAAATGCTAAACTTAAAATTGAGTACCAGAAGCGAGCCACATATCATCGCGTTCGTCTTATCGATGGCTACGCGTGGACGTGACTAACTTTTATTTCTGACCTTTGTGGGAGGAGCTATCGCACTTTAAAGGCTAACCCTAGGGTTAGGAACCGTGCGACCGTGTGCGGAGAGACACATATCCAAATGTCCGTCTCGACAAGCTATATAACATACTAAAAGATGGGACCGTGTCGACCTTTGTGGGAGGAGCTATCGCACTTTAAAGGCTAACCCTAGGGTTAGGAACCGTGCGACCGTGTGCGGAGAGACACATATCCAAATGTCCGTCTCGACAAGCTATATAACATACTAAAAGATGGGACCGTGTCGACCTTTGTGGGAGGAGCTATCGCACTTTAAAGGCTAACCCTAGGGTTAGGAACCGTGCGACCGTGTGCGGAGAGACACATATCCAAATGTCCGTCTCGACAAGCTATATAACATACTAAAAGATGGGACCGTGTCGACCTTTGTGGGAGGAGCTATCGCACTTTAAAGGGTTAGGGTTAGGGTTAGGGTTAGGCAATGGGGGTTCGCAAGATTACCGGTAATCTTACCGATAAGACCCAGGAGCCTCTGAACGTCCAGGACACAAGTATGAGACATCTAAAATTCCGTAATGGCGACCCGATTCGGAATCTGTTGTCCTCATTGATTTCTGAGCTTCCTAGCGGCAACAGCGCCACCATTTGTCTGCCATTAAAATTGCACAAAAAAATTCAAAAAAAAAAAAACTTTTGCCTACGTACTAAGTAGGCCACTGCGAATCTTTTTCCCTCTTGAGAGTTTTGTCTAAAATGTCCAGAAGGGGGCGCAACAGCGAACCCGGAAGTGTTTTGACACTTGTGTTATTTTCAAGATTTAGGGTTAGGTAATGGGGGTTCTACCGATAAGACTCAGGAGCCTCTGAGAGTCCAAAACACAAGTATGAGACATCAAAAATTCCGTAATGGCGACCCGATTCGGAATCTGTTGTCCTCATTGATTTCTGAGCTTCCTAGCGGCAACAGCGCCACCATTTGTCTGCCATTGAAATTGCACAAAAAAATTCAAAAAAAAAAAAACTTTTGCCTACGTACTAAGTAGGCCACTGCGAATCTTTTTCCCTCTTGAGAGTTTTGTCTAAAATGTCCAGAAGGGGGCGCAAAGCGAACCCGGAAGTGTTTTGACACTAAGAATGTGTTTTTGGTTGAAATGCTAAACTTAAAATTGAGTACCAGAAGCGAGCCACATATCATCGCGTTCGTCTTATCGATGGCTACGCGTGGACGTGACTAACTTTTATTTCTGACCTTTGTGGGAGGAGCTATCGCACTTTAAAGGCTAACCCTAGGGTTAGGAACCGTGCGACCGTGTGCGGAGAGACACATATCCAAATGTCCGTCTCGACAAGCTATATAACATACTAAAAGATGGGACCGTGTCGACCTTTGTGGGAGGAGCTATCGCACTTTAAAGGCTAACCCTAGGGTTAGGAACCGTGCGACCGTGTGCGGAGAGACACATATCCAAATGTCCGTCTCGACAAGCTATATAACATACTAAAAGATGGGACCGTGTCGACCTTTGTGGGAGGAGCTATCGCACTTTAAAGGCTAACCCTAGGGTTAGGAACCGTGCGACCGTGTGCGGAGAGACACATATCCAAATGTCCGTCTCGACAAGCTATATAACATACTAAAAGATGGGACCGTGTCGACCTTTGTGGGAGGAGCTATCGCACTTTAAAGGGTTAGGGTTAGGGTTAGGGTTAGGCAATGGGGGTTCGCAAGATTACCGGTAATCTTACCGATAAGACCCAGGAGCCTCTGAACGTCCAGGACACAAGTATGAGACATCTAAAATTCCGTAATGGCGACCCGATTCGGAATCTGTTGTCCTCATTGATTTCTGAGCTTCCTAGCGGCAACAGCGCCACCATTTGTCTGCCATTAAAATTGCACAAAAAAATTCAAAAAAAAAAAAACTTTTGCCTACGTACTAAGTAGGCCACTGCGAATCTTTTTCCCTCTTGAGAGTTTTGTCTAAAATGTCCAGAAGGGGGCGCAACAGCGAACCCGGAAGTGTTTTGACACTTGTGTTATTTTCAAGATTTAGGGTTAGGTAATGGGGGTTCTACCGATAAGACTCAGGAGCCTCTGAGAGTCCAAAACACAAGTATGAGACATCAAAAATTCCGTAATGGCGACCCGATTCGGAATCTGTTGTCCTCATTGATTTCTGAGCTTCCTAGCGGCAACAGCGCCACCATTTGTCTGCCATTGAAATTGCACAAAAAAATTCAAAAAAAAACAAACTTTTGCCTACGTACTAAGTAGGCCACTGCGAATCTTTTTCCCTCTTGAGAGTTTTGTCTAAAATGTCCAGAAGGGGGCGCAAAGCGAACCCGGAAGTGTTTTGACACTAAGAATGTGTTTTTGGTTGAAATGCTAAACTTAAAATTGAGTACCAGAAGCGAGCCACATATCATCGCGTTCGTCTTATCGATGGCTACGCGTGGACGTGACTAACTTTTATTTCTGACCTTTGTGGGAGGAGCTATCGCACTTTAAAGGCTAACCCTAGGGTTAGGAACCGTGCGACCGTGTGCGGAGAGACACATATCCAAATGTCCGTCTCGACAAGCTATATAACATACTAAAAGATGGGACCGTGTCGACCTTTGTGGGAGGAGCTATCGCACTTTAAAGGCTAACCCTAGGGTTAGGAACCGTGCGACCGTGTGCGGAGAGACACATATCCAAATGTCCGTCTCGACAAGCTATATAACATACTAAAAGATGGGACCGTGTCGACCTTTGTGGGAGGAGCTATCGCACTTTAAAGGCTAACCCTAGGGTTAGGAACCGTGCGACCGTGTGCGGAGAGACACATATCCAAATGTCCGTCTCGACAAGCTATATAACATACTAAAAGATGGGACCGTGTCGACCTTTGTGGGAGGAGCTATCGCACTTTAAAGGCTAACCCTAGGGTTAGGAACCGTGCGACCGTGTGCGGAGAGACACATATCCAAATGTCCGTCTCGACAAGCTATATAACATACTAAAAGATGGGACCGTGTCGACCTTTGTGGGAGGAGCTATCGCACTTTAAAGGGTTAGGGTTAGGGTTAGGGTTAGGCAATGGGGGTTCGCAAGATTACCGGTAATCTTACCGATAAGACCCAGGAGCCTCTGAACGTCCAGGACACAAGTATGAGACATCTAAAATTCCGTAATGGCGACCCGATTCGGAATCTGTTGTCCTCATTGATTTCTGAGCTTCCTAGCGGCAACAGCGCCACCATTTGTCTGCCATTGAAATTAAACAAAAAAATTCAAAAAAAAAAAAACTTTTGCCTACGTACTAAGTAGGCCACTGCGAATCTTTTTCCCTCTTGAGAGTTTTGTCTAAAATGTCCAGAAGGGGGCGCAAAGCGAACCCGGAAGTGTTTTGACACTAAGAATGTGTTTTTGGTTGAAATGCTAAACTTAAAATTGAGTACCAGAAGCGAGCCACATATCATCGCGTTCGTCTTATCGATGGCTACGCGTGGACGTGACTAACTTTTATTTCTGACCTTTGTGGGAGGAGCTATCGCACTTTAAAGGCTAACCCTAGGGTTAGGAACCGTGCGACCGTGTGCGGAGAGACACATATCCAAATGTCCGTCTCGACAAGCTATATAACATACTAAAAGATGGGACCGTGTCGACCTTTGTGGGAGGAGCTATCGCACTTTAAAGGCTAACCCTAGGGTTAGGAACCGTGCGACCGTGTGCGGAGAGACACATATCCAAATGTCCGTCTCGACAAGCTATATAACATACTAAAAGATGGGACCGTGTCGACCTTTGTGGGAGGAGCTATCGCACTTTAAAGGGTTAGGGTTAGGGTTAGGGTTAGGCAATGGGGGTTCGCAAGATTACCGGTAATCTTACCGATAAGACCCAGGAGCCTCTGAACGTCCAGGACACAAGTATGAGACATCTAAAATTCCGTAATGGCGACCCGATTCGGAATCTGTTGTCCTCATTGATTTCTGAGCTTCCTAGCGGCAACAGCGCCACCATTTGTCTGCCATTGAAATTGCACAAAAAAATTCAAAAAAAAAAAAACTTTTGCCTACGTACTAAGTAGGCCACTGCGAATCTTTTTCCCTCTTGAGAGTTTTGTCTAAAATGTCCAGAAGGGGGCGCAAAGCGAACCCGGAAGTGTTTTGACACTAAGAATGTGTTTTTGGTTGAAATGCTAAACTTAAAATTGAGTACCAGAAGCGAGCCACATATCATCGCGTTCGTCTTATCGATGGCTACGCGTGGACGTGACTAACTTTTATTTCTGACCTTTGTGGGAGGAGCTATCGCACTTTAAAGGCTAACCCTAGGGTTAGGAACCGTGCGACCGTGTGCGGAGAGACACATATCCAAATGTCCGTCTCGACAAGCTATATAACATACTAAAAGATGGGACCGTGTCGACCTTTGTGGGAGGAGCTATCGCACTTTAAAGGCTAACCCTAGGGTTAGGAACCGTGCGACCGTGTGCGGAGAGACACATATCCAAATGTCCGTCTCGACAAGCTATATAACATACTAAAAGATGGGACCGTGTCGACCTTTGTGGGAGGAGCTATCGCACTTTAAAGGCTAACCCTAGGGTTAGGAACCGTGCGACCGTGTGCGGAGAGACACATATCCAAATGTCCGTCTCGACAAGCTATATAACATACTAAAAGATGGGACCGTGTCGACCTTTGTGGGAGGAGCTATCGCACTTTAAAGGGTTAGGGTTAGGGTTAGGGTTAGGCAATGGGGGTTCGCAAGATTACCGGTAATCTTACCGATAAGACCCAGGAGCCTCTGAACGTCCAGGACACAAGTATGAGACATCTAAAATTCCGTAATGGCGACCCGATTCGGAATCTGTTGTCCTCATTGATTTCTGAGCTTCCTAGCGGCAACAGCGCCACCATTTGTCTGCCATTAAAATTGCACAAAAAAATTCAAAAAAAAAAAAACTTTTGCCTACGTACTAAGTAGGCCACTGCGAATCTTTTTCCCTCTTGAGAGTTTTGTCTAAAATGTCCAGAAGGGGGCGCAACAGCGAACCCGGAAGTGTTTTGACACTTGTGTTATTTTCAAGATTTAGGGTTAGGTAATGGGGGTTCTACCGATAAGACTCAGGAGCCTCTGAGAGTCCAAAACACAAGTATGAGACATCAAAAATTCCGTAATGGCGACCCGATTCGGAATCTGTTGTCCTCATTGATTTCTGAGCTTCCTAGCGGCAACAGCGCCACCATTTGTCTGCCATTGAAATTGCACAAAAAAATTCAAAAAAAAAAAAACTTTTGCCTACGTACTAAGTAGGCCACTGCGAATCTTTTTCCCTCTTGAGAGTTTTGTCTAAAATGTCCAGAAGGGGGCGCAAAGCGAACCCGGAAGTGTTTTGACACTAAGAATGTGTTTTTGGTTGAAATGCTAAACTTAAAATTGAGTACCAGAAGCGAGCCACATATCATCGCGTTCGTCTTATCGATGGCTACGCGTGGACGTGACTAACTTTTATTTCTGACCTTTGTGGGAGGAGCTATCGCACTTTAAAGGCTAACCCTAGGGTTAGGAACCGTGCGACCGTGTGCGGAGAGACACATATCCAAATGTCCGTCTCGACAAGCTATATAACATACTAAAAGATGGGACCGTGTCGACCTTTGTGGGAGGAGCTATCGCACTTTAAAGGCTAACCCTAGGGTTAGGAACCGTGCGACCGTGTGCGGAGAGACACATATCCAAATGTCCGTCTCGACAAGCTATATAACATACTAAAAGATGGGACCGTGTCGACCTTTGTGGGAGGAGCTATCGCACTTTAAAGGCTAACCCTAGGGTTAGGAACCGTGCGACCGTGTGCGGAGAGACACATATCCAAATGTCCGTCTCGACAAGCTATATAACATACTAAAAGATGGGACCGTGTCGACCTTTGTGGGAGGAGCTATCGCACTTTAAAGGGTTAGGGTTAGGGTTAGGGTTAGGCAATGGGGGTTCGCAAGATTACCGGTAATCTTACCGATAAGACCCAGGAGCCTCTGAACGTCCAGGACACAAGTATGAGACATCTAAAATTCCGTAATGGCGACCCGATTCGGAATCTGTTGTCCTCATTGATTTCTGAGCTTCCTAGCGGCAACAGCGCCACCATTTGTCTGCCATTAAAATTGCACAAAAAAATTCAAAAAAAAAAAAACTTTTGCCTACGTACTAAGTAGGCCACTGCGAATCTTTTTCCCTCTTGAGAGTTTTGTCTAAAATGTCCAGAAGGGGGCGCAACAGCGAACCCGGAAGTGTTTTGACACTTGTGTTATTTTCAAGATTTAGGGTTAGGTAATGGGGGTTCTACCGATAAGACTCAGGAGCCTCTGAGAGTCCAAAACACAAGTATGAGACATCAAAAATTCCGTAATGGCGACCCGATTCGGAATCTGTTGTCCTCATTGATTTCTGAGCTTCCTAGCGGCAACAGCGCCACCATTTGTCTGCCATTGAAATTGCACAAAAAAATTCAAAAAAAAAAAAACTTTTGCCTACGTACTAAGTAGGCCACTGCGAATCTTTTTCCCTCTTGAGAGTTTTGTCTAAAATGTCCAGAAGGGGGCGCAAAGCGAACCCGGAAGTGTTTTGACACTAAGAATGTGTTTTTGGTTGAAATGCTAAACTTAAAATTGAGTACCAGAAGCGAGCCACATATCATCGCGTTCGTCTTATCGATGGCTACGCGTGGACGTGACTAACTTTTATTTCTGACCTTTGTGGGAGGAGCTATCGCACTTTAAAGGCTAACCCTAGGGTTAGGAACCGTGCGACCGTGTGCGGAGAGACACATATCCAAATGTCCGTCTCGACAAGCTATATAACATACTAAAAGATGGGACCGTGTCGACCTTTGTGGGAGGAGCTATCGCACTTTAAAGGCTAACCCTAGGGTTAGGAACCGTGCGACCGTGTGCGGAGAGACACATATCCAAATGTCCGTCTCGACAAGCTATATAACATACTAAAAGATGGGACCGTGTCGACCTTTGTGGGAGGAGCTATCGCACTTTAAAGGCTAACCCTAGGGTTAGGAACCGTGCGACCGTGTGCGGAGAGACACATATCCAAATGTCCGTCTCGACAAGCTATATAACATACTAAAAGATGGGACCGTGTCGACCTTTGTGGGAGGAGCTATCGCACTTTAAAGGGTTAGGGTTAGGGTTAGGGTTAGGCAATGGGGGTTCGCAAGATTACCGGTAATCTTACCGATAAGACCCAGGAGCCTCTGAACGTCCAGGACACAAGTATGAGACATCTAAAATTCCGTAATGGCGACCCGATTCGGAATCTGTTGTCCTCATTGATTTCTGAGCTTCCTAGCGGCAACAGCGCCACCATTTGTCTGCCATTGAAATTGCACAAAAAAATTCAAAAAAAAAAAAACTTTTGCCTACGTACTAAGTAGGCCACTGCGAATCTTTTTCCCTCTTGAGAGTTTTGTCTAAAATGTCCAGAAGGGGGCGCAAAGCGAACCCGGAAGTGTTTTGACACTAAGAATGTGTTTTTGGTTGAAATGCTAAACTTAAAATTGAGTACCAGAAGCGAGCCACATATCATCGCGTTCGTCTTATCGATGGCTACGCGTGGACGTGACTAACTTTTATTTCTGACCTTTGTGGGAGGAGCTATCGCACTTTAAAGGCTAACCCTAGGGTTAGGAACCGTGCGACCGTGTGCGGAGAGACACATATCCAAATGTCCGTCTCGACAAGCTATATAACATACTAAAAGATGGGACCGTGTCGACCTTTGTGGGAGGAGCTATCGCACTTTAAAGGCTAACCCTAGGGTTAGGAACCGTGCGACCGTGTGCGGAGAGACACATATCCAAATGTCCGTCTCGACAAGCTATATAACATACTAAAAGATGGGACCGTGTCGACCTTTGTGGGAGGAGCTATCGCACTTTAAAGGCTAACCCTAGGGTTAGGAACCGTGCGACCGTGTGCGGAGAGACACATATCCAAATGTCCGTCTCGACAAGCTATATAACATACTAAAAGATGGGACCGTGTCGACCTTTGTGGGAGGAGCTATCGCACTTTAAAGGGTTAGGGTTAGGGTTAGGGTTAGGCAATGGGGGTTCGCAAGATTACCGGTAATCTTACCGATAAGACCCAGGAGCCTCTGAACGTCCAGGACACAAGTATGAGACATCTAAAATTCCGTAATGGCGACCCGATTCGGAATCTGTTGTCCTCATTGATTTCTGAGCTTCCTAGCGGCAACAGCGCCACCATTTGTCTGCCATTAAAATTGCACAAAAAAATTCAAAAAAAAAAAAACTTTTGCCTACGTACTAAGTAGGCCACTGCGAATCTTTTTCCCTCTTGAGAGTTTTGTCTAAAATGTCCAGAAGGGGGCGCAACAGCGAACCCGGAAGTGTTTTGACACTTGTGTTATTTTCAAGATTTAGGGTTAGGTAATGGGGGTTCTACCGATAAGACTCAGGAGCCTCTGAGAGTCCAAAACACAAGTATGAGACATCAAAAATTCCGTAATGGCGACCCGATTCGGAATCTGTTGTCCTCATTGATTTCTGAGCTTCCTAGCGGCAACAGCGCCACCATTTGTCTGCCATTGAAATTGCACAAAAAAATTCAAAAAAAAAAAAACTTTTGCCTACGTACTAAGTAGGCCACTGCGAATCTTTTTCCCTCTTGAGAGTTTTGTCTAAAATGTCCAGAAGGGGGCGCAAAGCGAACCCGGAAGTGTTTTGACACTAAGAATGTGTTTTTGGTTGAAATGCTAAACTTAAAATTGAGTACCAGAAGCGAGCCACATATCATCGCGTTCGTCTTATCGATGGCTACGCGTGGACGTGACTAACTTTTATTTCTGACCTTTGTGGGAGGAGCTATCGCACTTTAAAGGCTAACCCTAGGGTTAGGAACCGTGCGACCGTGTGCGGAGAGACACATATCCAAATGTCCGGCTCGACAAGCTATATAACATACTAAAAGATGGGACCGTGTCGACCTTTGTGGGAGGAGCTATCGCACTTTAAAGGCTAACCCTAGGGTTAGGAACCGTGCGACCGTGTGCGGAGAGACACATATCCAAATGTCCGTCTCGACAAGCTATATAACATACTAAAAGATGGGACCGTGTCGACCTTTGTGGGAGGAGCTATCGCACTTTAAAGGCTAACCCTAGGGTTAGGAACCGTGCGACCGTGTGCGGAGAGACACATATCCAAATGTCCGTCTCGACAAGCTATATAACATACTAAAAGATGGGACCGTGTCGACCTTTGTGGGAGGAGCTATCGCACTTTAAAGGGTTAGGGTTAGGGTTAGGGTTAGGCAATGGGGGTTCGCAAGATTACCGGTAATCTTACCGATAAGACCCAGGAGCCTCTGAACGTCCAGGACACAAGTATGAGACATCTAAAATTCCGTAATGGCGACCCGATTCGGAATCTGTTGTCCTCATTGATTTCTGAGCTTCCTAGCGGCAACAGCGCCACCATTTGTCTGCCATTAAAATTGCACAAAAAAATTCAAAAAAAAAAAAACTTTTGCCTACGTACTAAGTAGGCCACTGCGAATCTTTTTCCCTCTTGAGAGTTTTGTCTAAAATGTCCAGAAGGGGGCGCAACAGCGAACCCGGAAGTGTTTTGACACTTGTGTTATTTTCAAGATTTAGGGTTAGGTAATGGGGGTTCTACCGATAAGACTCAGGAGCCTCTGAGAGTCCAAAACACAAGTATGAGACATCAAAAATTCCGTAATGGCGACCCGATTCGGAATCTGTTGTCCTCATTGATTTCTGAGCTTCCTAGCGGCAACAGCGCCACCATTTGTCTGCCATTGAAATTGCACAAAAAAATTCAAAAAAAAAAAAACTTTTGCCTACGTACTAAGTAGGCCACTGCGAATCTTTTTCCCTCTTGAGAGTTTTGTCTAAAATGTCCAGAAGGGGGCGCAAAGCGAACCCGGAAGTGTTTTGACACTAAGAATGTGTTTTTGGTTGAAATGCTAAACTTAAAATTGAGTACCAGAAGCGAGCCACATATCATCGCGTTCGTCTTATCGATGGCTACGCGTGGACGTGACTAACTTTTATTTCTGACCTTTGTGGGAGGAGCTATCGCACTTTAAAGGCTAACCCTAGGGTTAGGAACCGTGCGACCGTGTGCGGAGAGACACATATCCAAATGTCCGTCTCGACAAGCTATATAACATACTAAAAGATGGGACCGTGTCGACCTTTGTGGGAGGAGCTATCGCACTTTAAAGGCTAACCCTAGGGTTAGGAACCGTGCGACCGTGTGCGGAGAGACACATATCCAAATGTCCGTCTCGACAAGCTATATAACATACTAAAAGATGGGACCGTGTCGACCTTTGTGGGAGGAGCTATCGCACTTTAAAGGCTAACCCTAGGGTTAGGAACCGTGCGACCGTGTGCGGAGAGACACATATCCAAATGTCCGTCTCGACAAGCTATATAACATACTAAAAGATGGGACCGTGTCGACCTTTGTGGGAGGAGCTATCGCACTTTAAAGGGTTAGGGTTAGGGTTAGGGTTAGGCAATGGGGGTTCGCAAGATTACCGGTAATCTTACCGATAAGACCCAGGAGCCTCTGAACGTCCAGGACACAAGTATGAGACATCTAAAATTCCGTAATGGCGACCCGATTCGGAATCTGTTGTCCTCATTGATTTCTGAGCTTCCTAGCGGCAACAGCGCCACCATTTGTCTGCCATTGAAATTGCACAAAAAAAATCAAAAAAAAAAAAACTTTTGCCTACGTACTAAGTAGGCCACTGCGAATCTTTTTCCCTCTTGAGAGTTTTGTCTAAAATGTCCAGAAGGGGGCGCAAAGCGAACCCGGAAGTGTTTTGACACTAAGAATGTGTTTTTGGTTGAAATGCTAAACTTAAAATTGAGTACCAGAAGCGAGCCACATATCATCGCGTTCGTCTTATCGATGGCTACGCGTGGACGTGACTAACTTTTATTTCTGACCTTTGTGGGAGGAGCTATCGCACTTTAAAGGCTAACCCTAGGGTTAGGAACCGTGCGACCGTGTGCGGAGAGACACATATCCAAATGTCCGTCTCGACAAGCTATATAACATACTAAAAGATGGGACCGTGTCGACCTTTGTGGGAGGAGCTATCGCACTTTAAAGGCTAACCCTAGGGTTAGGAACCGTGCGACCGTGTGCGGAGAGACACATATCCAAATGTCCGTCTCGACAAGCTATATAACATACTAAAAGATGGGACCGTGTCGACCTTTGTGGGAGGAGCTATCGCACTTTAAAGGCTAACCCTAGGGTTAGGAACCGTGCGACCGTGTGCGGAGAGACACATATCCAAATGTCCGTCTCGACAAGCTATATAACATACTAAAAGATGGGACCGTGTCGACCTTTGTGGGAGGAGCTATCGCACTTTAAAGGGTTAGGGTTAGGGTTAGGGTTAGGCAATGGGGGTTCGCAAGATTACCGGTAATCTTACCGATAAGACCCAGGAGCCTCTGAACGTCCAGGACACAAGTATGAGACATCTAAAATTCCGTAATGGCGACCCGATTCGGAATCTGTTGTCCTCATTGATTTCTGAGCTTCCTAGCGGCAACAGCGCCACCATTTGTCTGCCATTAAAATTGCACAAAAAAATTCAAAAAAAAAAAAACTTTTGCCTACGTACTAAGTAGGCCACTGCGAATCTTTTTCCCTCTTGAGAGTTTTGTCTAAAATGTCCAGAAGGGGGCGCAACAGCGAACCCGGAAGTGTTTTGACACTTGTGTTATTTTCAAGATTTAGGGTTAGGTAATGGGGGTTCTACCGATAAGACTCAGGAGCCTCTGAGAGTCCAAAACACAAGTATGAGACATCAAAAATTCCGTAATGGCGACCCGATTCGGAATCTGTTGTCCTCATTGATTTCTGAGCTTCCTAGCGGCAACAGCGCCACCATTTGTCTGCCATTGAAATTGCACAAAAAAATTCAAAAAAAAAAAAACTTTTGCCTACGTACTAAGTAGGCCACTGCGAATCTTTTTCCCTCTTGAGAGTTTTGTCTAAAATGTCCAGAAGGGGGCGCAAAGCGAACCCGGAAGTGTTTTGACACTAAGAATGTGTTTTTGGTTGAAATGCTAAACTTAAAATTGAGTCCTAGAAGCGAGCCACATATCATCGCGTTCGTCTTATCGATGGCTACGCGTGGACGTGACTAACTTTTATTTCTGACCTTTGTGGGAGGAGCTATCGCACTTTAAAGGCTAACCCTAGGGTTAGGAACCGTGCGACCGTGTGCGGAGAGACACATATCCAAATGTCCGTCTCGACAAGCTATATAACATACTAAAAGATGGGACCGTGTCGACCTTTGTGGGAGGAGCTATCGCACTTTAAAGGCTAACCCTAGGGTTAGGAACCGTGCGACCGTGTGCGGAGAGACACATATCCAAATGTCCGTCTCGACAAGCTATATAACATACTAAAAGATGGGACCGTGTCGACCTTTGTGGGAGGAGCTATCGCACTTTAAAGGCTAACCCTAGGGTTAGGAACCGTGCGACCGTGTGCGGAGAGACACATATCCAAATGTCCGTCTCGACAAGCTATATAACATACTAAAAGATGGGACCGTGTCGACCTTTGTGGGAGGAGCTATCGCACTTTAAAGGGTTAGGGTTAGGGTTAGGGTTAGGCAATGGGGGTTCGCAAGATTACCGGTAATCTTACCGATAAGACCCAGGAGCCTCTGAACGTCCAGGACACAAGTATGAGACATCTAAAATTCCGTAATGGCGACCCGATTCGGAATCTGTTGTCCTCATTGATTTCTGAGCTTCCTAGCGGCAACAGCGCCACCATTTGTCTGCCATTAAAATTGCACAAAAAAATTCAAAAAAAAAAAAACTTTTGCCTACGTACTAAGTAGGCCACTGCGAATCTTTTTCCCTCTTGAGAGTTTTGTCTAAAATGTCCAGAAGGGGGCGCAACAGCGAACCCGGAAGTGTTTTGACACTTGTGTTATTTTCAAGATTTAGGGTTAGGTAATGGGGGTTCTACCGATAAGACTCAGGAGCCTCTGAGAGTCCAAAACACAAGTATGAGACATCAAAAATTCCGTAATGGCGACCCGATTCGGAATCTGTTGTCCTCATTGATTTCTGAGCTTCCTAGCGGCAACAGCGCCACCATTTGTCTGCCATTGAAATTGCACAAAAAAATTCAAAAAAAAAAAAACTTTTGCCTACGTACTAAGTAGGCCACTGCGAATCTTTTTCCCTCTTGAGAGTTTTGTCTAAAATGTCCAGAAGGGGGCGCAAAGCGAACCCGGAAGTGTTTTGACACTAAGAATGTGTTTTTGGTTGAAATGCTAAACTTAAAATTGAGTACCAGAAGCGAGCCACATATCATCGCGTTCGTCTTATCGATGGCTACGCGTGGACGTGACTAACTTTTATTTCTGACCTTTGTGGGAGGAGCTATCGCACTTTAAAGGCTAACCCTAGGGTTAGGAACCGTGCGACCGTGTGCGGAGAGACACATATCCAAATGTCCGTCTCGACAAGCTATATAACATACTAAAAGATGGGACCGTGTCGACCTTTGTGGGAGGAGCTATCGCACTTTAAAGGCTAACCCTAGGGTTAGGAACCGTGCGACCGTGTGCGGAGAGACACATATCCAAATGTCCGTCTCGACAAGCTATATAACATACTAAAAGATGGGACCGTGTCGACCTTTGTGGGAGGAGCTATCGCACTTTAAAGGCTAACCCTAGGGTTAGGAACCGTGCGACCGTGTGCGGAGAGACACATATCCAAATGTCCGTCTCGACAAGCTATATAACATACTAAAAGATGGGACCGTGTCGACCTTTGTGGGAGGAGCTATCGCACTTTAAAGGGTTAGGGTTAGGGTTAGGGTTAGGCAATGGGGGTTCGCAAGATTACCGGTAATCTTACCGATAAGACCCAGGAGCCTCTGAACGTCCAGGACACAAGTATGAGACATCTAAAATTCCGTAATGGCGACCCGATTCGGAATCTGTTGTCCTCATTGATTTCTGAGCTTCCTAGCGGCAACAGCGCCACCATTTGTCTGCCATTGAAATTGCACAAAAAAATTCAAAAAAAAAAAAACTTTTGCCTACGTACTAAGTAGGCCACTGCGAATCTTTTTCCCTCTTGAGAGTTTTGTCTAAAATGTCCAGAAGGGGGCGCAAAGCGAACCCGGAAGTGTTTTGACACTAAGAATGTGTTTTTGGTTGAAATGCTAAACTTAAAATTGAGTACCAGAAGCGAGCCACATATCATCGCGTTCGTCTTATCGATGGCTACGCGTGGACGTGACTAACTTTTATTTCTGACCTTTGTGGGAGGAGCTATCGCACTTTAAAGGCTAACCCTAGGGTTAGGAACCGTGCGACCGTGTGCGGAGAGACACATATCCAAATGTCCGTCTCGACAAGCTATATAACATACTAAAAGATGGGACCGTGTCGACCTTTGTGGGAGGAGCTATCGCACTTTAAAGGCTAACCCTAGGGTTAGGAACCGTGCGACCGTGTGCGGAGAGACACATATCCAAATGTCCGTCTCGACAAGCTATATAACATACTAAAAGATGGGACCGTGTCGACCTTTGTGGGAGGAGCTATCGCACTTTAAAGGCTAACCCTAGGGTTAGGAACCGTGCGACCGTGTGCGGAGAGACACATATCCAAATGTCCGTCTCGACAAGCTATATAACATACTAAAAGATGGGACCGTGTCGACCTTTGTGGGAGGAGCTATCGCACTTTAAAGGGTTAGGGTTAGGGTTAGGGTTAGGCAATGGGGGTTCGCAAGATTACCGGTAATCTTACCGATAAGACCCAGGAGCCTCTGAACGTCCAGGACACAAGTATGAGACATCTAAAATTCCGTAATGGCGACCCGATTCGGAATCTGTTGTCCTCATTGATTTCTGAGCTTCCTAGCGGCAACAGCGCCACCATTTGTCTGCCATTAAAATTGCACAAAAAAATTCAAAAAAAAAAAAACTTTTGCCTACGTACTAAGTAGGCCACTGCGAATCTTTTTCCCTCTTGAGAGTTTTGTCTAAAATGTCCAGAAGGGGGCGCAACAGCGAACCCGGAAGTGTTTTGACACTTGTGTTATTTTCAAGATTTAGGGTTAGGTAATGGGGGTTCTACCGATAAGACTCAGGAGCCTCTGAGAGTCCAAAACACAAGTATGAGACATCAAAAATTCCGTAATGGCGACCCGATTCGGAATCTGTTGTCCTCATTGATTTCTGAGCTTCCTAGCGGCAACAGCGCCACCATTTGTCTGCCATTGAAATTGCACAAAAAAATTCAAAAAAAAAAAAACTTTTGCCTACGTACTAAGTAGGCCACTGCGAATCTTTTTCCCTCTTGAGAGTTTTGTCTAAAATGTCCAGAAGGGGGCGCAAAGCGAACCCGGAAGTGTTTTGACACTAAGAATGTGTTTTTGGTTGAAATGCTAAACTTAAAATTGAGTACCAGAAGCGAGCCACATATCATCGCGTTCGTCTTATCGATGGCTACGCGTGGACGTGACTAACTTTTATTTCTGACCTTTGTGGGAGGAGCTATCGCACTTTAAAGGCTAACCCTAGGGTTAGGAACCGTGCGACCGTGTGCGGAGAGACACATATCCAAATGTCCGTCTCGACAAGCTATATAACATACTAAAAGATGGGACCGTGTCGACCTTTGTGGGAGGAGCTATCGCACTTTAAAGGCTAACCCTAGGGTTAGGAACCGTGCGACCGTGTGCGGAGAGACACATATCCAAATGTCCGTCTCGACAAGCTATATAACATACTAAAAGATGGGACCGTGTCGACCTTTGTGGGAGGAGCTATCGCACTTTAAAGGCTAACCCTAGGGTTAGGAACCGTGCGACCGTGTGCGGAGAGACACATATCCAAATGTCCGTCTCGACAAGCTATATAACATACTAAAAGATGGGACCGTGTCGACCTTTGTGGGAGGAGCTATCGCACTTTAAAGGGTTAGGGTTAGGGTTAGGGTTAGGCAATGGGGGTTCGCAAGATTACCGGTAATCTTACCGATAAGACCCAGGAGCCTCTGAACGTCCAGGACACAAGTATGAGACATCTAAAATTCCGTAATGGCGACCCGATTCGGAATCTGTTGTCCTCATTGATTTCTGAGCTTCCTAGCGGCAACAGCGCCACCATTTGTCTGCCATTAAAATTGCACAAAAAAATTCAAAAAAAAAAAAACTTTTGCCTACGTACTAAGTAGGCCACTGCGAATCTTTTTCCCTCTTGAGAGTTTTGTCTAAAATGTCCAGAAGGGGGCGCAACAGCGAACCCGGAAGTGTTTTGACACTTGTGTTATTTATATAATAATATACTTTAATAATATACTTTAATAATATACTTGAATAATATACTTTAATAATATACTTAATAATATAGTATAATAATATACTTTAATAATATACTTAATAATATACTTAATAATATAGTTTAAAAATATACTTTAATAATATACTTTAATAATATAGTTGAATAATATAGTTGAATAATATAGTTGAATAATATACTTTAATAATATACTTAATAATATACTTAATAATATAGTTTAATAATATACTTTAATAATATACTTTAATAATATACTTAATAATATACTTAATAATATAGTTTAATAATATACTTTAATAATATACTTTAATAATATAGTTGAATAATATAGTTTAATAATATAGTTTAATAATATACTTTAATAATATAGTTTAATAATATAGTTTAATAATATAGTTGAATAATATAGTTTAATAATATACTTTAATAATATACTTTAATAATATACTTTAATAATATAGTTGAATAATATACTTTAATAATATACTTAATAATATACTTAATAATATAGTTTAATAATATACTTTAATAATATACTTAATAATATACTTAATAATATAGTTTAATAATATACTTTAATAATATACTTTAATAATATAGTTGAATAATATAGTTTAATAATATAGTTTAATAATATAGTTTAATAATATAGTTGAATAATATAGTTTAATAATATAGTTGAATAATATAGTTTAATAATATAGTTTAATAATATAGTTTAATAATTTTGTTGAATAATATAGTTTAATAATATAGTTGAATAATATAGTTTAATAATATAGTTTAATAATATACTTTAATAATATACTTTAATAATATAGTTTAATAATATACTTTAATAATATAGTTTAATAATATACTTAATAATATAGTTTAATAATATAGTTTAATAATATAGTTTAATAATATAGTTTAATAATATAGTTTAATAATATACTTTAATAATATAGTTGAATAATATAGTTTAATAATATACTTTAATAATATAGTTTAATAATATAGTTTAATAATATACTTAATAATATAGTTTAATAATATAGTTTAATAATATACTTAATAATATACTTAATAATATAGTTTAATAATATAGTTTAATAATATACTTTAATAATATACTTAATAATATAGTTTAATAATATACTTTAATAATATACTTTAATAATATACTTTAATAATATACTTTAATAATATACTTTAATAATATACTTTAATAATATACTTTAATAATATAGTTTAATAATATACTTAATAATATACTTTAATAATATACTTTAATAATATACTTTAAAAATATACTTTAATAATATAGTTTATTAATATACTTTATTAATATACTTTAATAATATAGTTTAATAATATACTTAATAATATACTTTAATAATATACTTTAATAATATACTTAATAATATAGTTTAATAATATACTTTAATAATATACTTTAATAATATACTTAAT
This sequence comes from Protomyctophum bolini, assembly GCF_963924005.1. Lineage (NCBI taxonomy): Eukaryota > Metazoa > Chordata > Actinopteri > Myctophiformes > Myctophidae > Protomyctophum > Protomyctophum bolini. The sequence continues at coordinate 66,192 of NW_027665359.1, read as the reverse complement.
AATATAGTTTAATAATATAGTTTAATAATATAGTTTAATAATATAGTTTAATAATATAGTTTAATAATATAGTTTAATAATATAGTTTAATAATATACTTTAATAATATACTTAATAATATAGTTTAATAATATACTTTAATAATATACTTTAATAATATACTTTAATAATATACTTTAATAATATACTTTAATAATATACTTTAATAATATAGTTTAATAATATACTTAATAATATACTTTAATAATATACTTTAATAATATACTTTAAAAATATACTTTAATAATATAGTTTATTAATATACTTTATTAATATACTTTAATAATATAGTTTAATAATATACTTAATAATATACTTTAATAATATACTTTAATAATATACTTAATAATATAGTTTAATAATATACTTTAATAATATACTTTAATAATATACTTAATAATATAGTTTAATAATATAGTTTAATAATATACTTTAATAATATACTTTAATAATATAGTTTAATAATATAGTTTAATAATATACTTTAATAATATACTTTAATAATATACTTTAATAATATACTTTATACTATAGTTTAATAATATAGTTTAATAATATACTTTAATAATATACTTTAATAATATACTTAATAATATAGTTTAATAATATACTTTAATAATATACTTTAATAATATAGTTTAATAATATACTTTAATAATATACTTTAATAATATACTTTAATAATATACTTTATACTATAGTTTAATAATATAGTTTAATAATATACTTTAATAATATACTTTAATAATATACTTTATACTATAGTTTAATAATATAGTTTAATAATATACTTTAATAATATACTTTAATAATATACTTAATAATATACTTTAATAATATACTTTAATAATATACTTAATAATATAGTTTAATAATATAGTTTAATAATATACTTTAATAATATACTTTAATAATATAGTTTAATAATATAGTTTAATAATATACTTTAATAATATACTTTAATAATATACTTTAATAATATACTTTATACTATAGTTTAATAATATAGTTTAATAATATACTTTAATAATATACTTTAATAATATACTTAATAATATACTTTAATAATATACTTTAATAATATACTTTAATAATATAGTTGAATAATATACTTTAATAATATACTTTAATAATATACTTAATAATATAGTTTAATAATATAGTTTAATAATATACTTAATAATATACTTAATAATATAGTTTAATAATATAGTTTAATAATATAGTTTAATAATATACTTAATAATATAGTTTAATAATATACTTTAATAATATACTTTAATAATATACTTTAATAATATAGTTTAATAATATAGTTTAATAATATAGTTTAATAATATACTTAATAATATACTTTAATAATATACTTTAATAATATACTTTAAAAATATACTTTAATAATATACTTTAATAATATACTTTAAAAATATACTTTAATAATATACTTAATAATATACTTTAATAATATAGTTTAATAATATACTTAATAATATAGTTTAATAATATACTTTAATAATATACTTGAATAATATACTTTAATAATATACTTTAATAATATACTTTAATAATATACTTGAATAATATACTTTAATAATATACTTTAATAATATACTTAATAATATAGTTTAATAATATACTTTAATAATATACTTAATAATATACTTAATAATATAGTTTAAAAATATACTTTAATAATATACTTTAATAATATAGTTGAATAATATAGTTGAATAATATACTTTAATAATATACTTAATAATATACTTAATAATATAGTTTAATAATATACTTTAATAATATACTTTAATAATATACTTTAATAATATACTTTAATAATATACTTAATAATATACTTAATAATATAGTTTAATAATATACTTTAATAATATACTTTAATAATATAGTTGAATAATATAGTTTAATAATATAGTTTAATAATATACTTTAATAATATAGTTTAATAATATAGTTTAATAATATAGTTGAATAATATAGTTTAATAATATACTTTAATAATATACTTTAATAATATACTTTAATAATATAGTTGAATAATATACTTTAATAATATACTTAATAATATACTTAATAATATAGTTTAATAATATACTTTAATAATATACTTTAATAATATACTTAATAATATACTTAATAATATAGTTTAATAATATAGTTTAATAATATACTTTAATAATATAGTTGAATAATATAGTTTAATAATATAGTTTAATAATATACTTTAATAATATAGTTTAATAATATAGTTTAATAATATAGTTGAATAATATAGTTTAATAATATACTTTAATAATATACTTTAATAATATACTTTAATAATATAGTTTAATAATATACTTTAATAATATAGTTTAATAATATACTTAATAATATAGTTTAATAATATAGTTTAATAATATAGTTTAATAATATAGTTTAATAATATACTTTAATAATATACTTTAATAATATACTTTAATAATATAGTTGAATAATATAGTTTAATAATATAGTTTAATAATATACTTTAATAATATAGTTTAATAATATACTTAATAATATAGTTTAATAATATAGTTTAATAATATACTTAATAATATACTTAATAATATAGTTTAATAATATAGTTTAATAATATACTTTAATAATATACTTAATAATATAGTTTAATAATATACTTTAATAATATACTTTAATAATATACTTTAATAATATACTTTAATAATATACTTTAATAATATAGTTTAATAATATACTTTAATAATATACTTAATAATATACTTTAATAATATACTTTAATAATATACTTTAAAAATATACTTTAATAATATAGTTTATTAATATACTTTATTAATATACTTTAATAATATAGTTTAATAATATACTTAATAATATACTTTAATAATATACTTTAATAATATACTTAATAATATACTTTAATAATATACTTTAATAATATACTTAATAATATACTTAATAATATAGTTTAATAATATACTTTAATAATATAGTTTAATAATATAGTTTAATAATATAGTTTAATAATATACTTTAATAATATACTTTAATAATATACTTTAATAATATACTTTATACTATAGTTTAATAATATAGTTTAATAATATAGTTTAATAATATAGTTTAATAATATACTTTAATAATATACTTAATAATATACTTTAATAATATACTTTAATAATATACTTTAATAATATACTTTAATAATATAGTTTAATAATATAGTTTAATAATATAGTTTAATAATATAGTTTAATAATATACTTTAATAATATACTTTAATAATATACTTTAATAATATACTTAATAATATAGTTTAATAATATAGTTTAATAATATAGTTTAATAATATAGTTTAATAATATACTTTAATAATATACTTTAATAATATACTTTAATAATATACTTAATAATATAGTTTAATAATATACTTTAATAATATACTTTAATAATATAGTTTAATAATATAGTTTAATAATATAGTTTAATAATATACTTTAATAATATACTTTAATAATATACTTTAATAATATACTTTATACTATAGTTTAATAATATAGTTTAATAATATAGTTTAATAATATAGTTTAATAATATACTTTAATAATATACTTTAATAATATACTTAATAATATACTTTAATAATATACTTTAATAATATACTTTAATAATATAGTTGAATAATATACTTTAATAATATACTTTAATAATATACTTAATAATATAGTTTAATAATATAGTTTAATAATATACTTAATAATATACTTAATAATATAGTTTAATAATATAGTTTAATAATATACTTAATAATATAGTTTAATAATATACTTTAATAATATACTTTAATAATATACTTTAATAATATACTTTAATAATATACTTTAATAATATAGTTTAATAATATACTTAATAATATACTTTAATAATATACTTTAATAATATACTTTAAAAATATACTTTAATAATATACTTTATTAATATACTTTAATAATATAGTTTAATAATATACTTAATAATATACTTTAATAATATAGTTTAATAATATACTTAATAATATAGTTTAATAATATACTTTAATAATATACTTGAATAATATACTTTAATAATATACTTTAATAATATACTTGAATAATATACTTGAATAATATACTTTAATAATATACTTTAATAATATACTTAATAATATAGTTTAATAATATACTTTAATAATATACTTAATAATATACTTAATAATATAGTTTAAAAATATACTTTAATAATATACTTTAATAAGTATATATTTTTTTTTAAAAGTACTTTGTCCGTGTAGGAGCTAGTTAAAACGCTCAAGATCAAATCTGTTTAATAAGCATAGGCCAGGGGCTAAACCTGTGTGTGGTCCCCTGAGCTTTATTTCGGTCATTGGTGGTTCAGAGCTTAAAGATACAACTGATTATAATTATATATATATATATATATATATATAGAGATATATAATATATAATATATACTTACGGCGTATCGGTGCGTACTTTTTGTAAATCTTTGTTAGGCAGTAGTTAGCGTAGACAGTTTAGGTAGATTGACTTTGTGTACATTTCATTTCATTCATTGGTTAGAGTTAGGTAAGAGTGTTGTGCGATACTTTAGAATAGGGCTAGATAGTTTTGATGGTTTCTTTGAGTTGCCCCATATAGCCTGTCTTTTCGTTTGTATTCCAGTTGTACATCTTTATTGTTTATTATTATGATACCTTATCCTTATAACGTGAATAAATAACAATTATCATGCCAGCCGTGTTGCATCCTCTTCTTATACCCCTAGACCTAAAAAGGGGAATGTAACACCCATGTTTTTTTAAATTTTGGAAAAAAAAGTTAGCCTCGTTTCTCATCATTTTGGACCATGGGCTATAGCCCATATCGTACGGCATACTATAGCGCGCCGTTTTTCATCATTTTTGATGATTTGACAATATTGAAAAAATGAAAAAAACGATGGGTTATATTGAAGCGTGCACCTACACACGCACAGGCGCACATGCGTATGCACACCTGGACCTGTAAATGAACAACACAAAAACTAAGGCACTGGTGTCGGACTTCTGGTTTACCGGAACGGGGTTCAACTCCCTGCAGTGCCCTGCTCAATGTGTTGTATTTACCGGAAAGGATGGGAAACATTAGCAAATTGCGGAGTGTTAGAAAAAAAAGGATGGGTTATTTTTTATAATAAAACCTTTTTTCCGCAATTTCCAATTTCCGCAATTTCCGCAATTTCCAATTTCCGCAATTTCCAATTTCCGCAATTTCCGCAATTGCCAATTTCCGCAATTTCCAAAATTTCCAAAATTTCCGCAATTTCCGCAATTTCCAATTTCCGCAATTTCCAATTTCCGCAATTTCCACAATTGCCAATTTCCGCAATTTCCACAATTTCCGCAATTTCCACAATTTCCAAAATTTCCAATTTCCGCAATTTCCAATTTCCAATTTCCGCAATTTCCAATTTCCGCAATTTCCGCAATTCCCAAAATTTCCACAATTTCCGCAATTTCCGCAATTTCCAATTTCCGCAATTTCCAATTTCCGCAATTTCCGCAATTGCCAATTTCCGCAATTTCCACAATTTCCAATTTCCGCAATTTCCAATTTCCGCAATTTCCGCAATTTCCAATTTCCGCAATTTCCACAATTTCCAATTTCCGCAATTTCCGCAATTGCCAATTTCCAATTTCCGCAATTTCCACAATTTCCAATTTCCGCAATTTCCGCAATTTCCAATTTCCGCAATTTCCAATTTCCGCAATTTCCACAATTGCCAATTTCCGCAATTTCCACAATTTCCGCAATTTCCACAATTTCCAAAATTTCCAATTTCCGCAATTTCCAATTTCCAATTTCCGCAATTTCCAATTTCCGCAATTTTCGCAATTCCCAAAATTTCCACAATTTCCGCAATTTCCGCAATTTCCAATTTCCGCAATTTCCAATTTCCGCAATTTCCGCAATTGCCAATTTCCGCAATTTCCACAATTTCCAATTTCCGCAATTTCCAATTTCCGCAATTTCCGCAATTTCCAATTTCAGCAATTTCCACAATTTCCAATTTCCGCAATTTCCGCAATTGCCAATTTCCAATTTCCGCAATTTCGACAATTTCCAATTTCCGCAATTTCCGCAATTGCCAATTTCCAATTTCCGCAATTTCCACAATTTCCAATTTCCGCAATTTCCAATTTCCGCAATTTCCGCAATTTCCAATTTCCGCAATTTCCACAATTTCCAATTTCCGCAATTGCCAATTTCCAATTTCCGCAATTTCCACAATTTCCAATTTCCGCAATTTCCGGAATTGCCAATTTCCGCAATTTCCAATTTCCGCAATTGCCAATTTCGGAATTGCGGAAATTGCGGAAATTGCGGAAATTGGAAATTGCGGAAATTGCGGAAATTGCGGAAATTGGAAATTGTGGAAATTGCGGAAATTGGCAATTGCGGAAATTGCGGAAATTGCGGAAATTGGAAATTGTGGAAATTGCGGAAATTGGCAATTGCGGAAATTGCGGAAATTGGAAATTGCGGAAATTGGAAATTGCGGAAATTGCGGAAATTAGAAATTGCGGAAATTGGAAATTGCGGAAATTGCGGAAATTGGAAATTGCGGAAATTGCGGAAATTGGAAATTGTGGAAATTGTGGAAATTGTGGAAATTGCGGAAATTGCGGAAATTGCGGAAATTGGAAATTGCGGAAATTGCGGAAATGGCGGAAATTGCGGAAATTGGCAATTGCGGAAATTGCGGAAATTGGAAATTGTGGAAATTGCGGAAATTGGCAATTGTGGAAATTGCGGAAATTGGAAATTGCGGAAATTGGAAATTGCGGAAATTGCGGAAATTGTGGAAATTTTGGAAATTGCGGAAATTGGCAATTGCGGAAATTGCGGAAATTGGAAATTGCGGAAATTGCGGAAATTGCGGAAATTGTGGAAATTTTGGGAATTGCGGAAATTGCGGAAATTGGAAATTGCGGAAATTGGAAATTGCGGAAATTGCGGAAATTGGAAATTGCGGAAATTGGAAATTGTGGAAATTGCGGAAATTGGCAATTGCGGAAATTGCGGAAATTGGAAATTGTGGAAATTGCGGAAATTGGCAATTGTGGAAATTGCGGAAATTGGAAATTGCGGAAATTGGAAATTGCGGAAATTGCGGAAATTGTGGAAATTTTGGAAATTGCGGAAATTGGCAATTGCGGAAATTGCGGAAATTGGAAATTGCGGAAATTGGAAATTGCGGAAATTGCGGAAATTGTGGAAATTTTGGGAATTGCGGAAATTGCGGAAATTGGAAATTGCGGAAATTGGAAATTGGAAATTGCGGAAATTGGAAATTGCGGAAATTGCGGAAATTGGAAATTGCGGAAATTGGAAATTGTGGAAATTGTGGAAATTGCGGAAATTGTGGAAATTGCGGAAATTGGCAATTGTGGAAATTGCGGAAATTGGAAATTGCGGAAATTGGAAATTGCGGAAATTGCGGAAATTTTGGAAATTTTGGAAATTGCGGAAATTGGCAATTGCGGAAATTGCGGAAATTGGAAATTGCGGAAATTGGAAATTGCGGAAATTGCGGAAATTGGAAATTGCGGAAAAAAGGTTTTATTATAAAAAATAACCCATCCTTTTTTTTCTAACACTCCGCAATTTGCTAATGTTTCCCATCCTTTCCGGTAAATACAACACATTGAGCAGGGCACTGCAGGGAGTTGAACCCCGTTCCGGTAAACCAGAAGTCCGACACCAGTGCCTTATAGTATGCTATAGTTAGCTATAGTATGCCGTACGATATGGGCTATAGCCCATGGTCCAAAATGATGAGAAACGAGGCTAACTTTTTTTCCCCCAAAATTTCAAAAACATGGGCTATAACCCATCGTTTTTGTCATTTCGTCATTTTTGTCAAATCCTCAAAAATGATGAAAAACGGCGCGCTATAGTATGCCGTACGATATGGGCTATAGCCCATGGTCCAAAATGATGAGAAACGAGGCTAACTTTTTTTTTCAAAATTTCAAAAACATGGGCTATAACCCATCGTTTTTGTAATTTCGTCATTTTTTTTCAAATCGTCAAAAATGATGAAAAACGGCGCGCTATAGTATGCCGTACGATATGGGCTATAGCCCATGGTCCAAAATGATGAGAAACGAGGCTAACTTTTTTTTCCAAAATTTCAAAAAACATGGGCTATAACCCATCGTTTTTGTCATTTTTTTCAAATCCTCAAAAATGATGAAAAACGGCGCGCTATAGTATGCCGTACGATATGGGCTATAGCCCATGGTCCAAAATGATGAGAAACGAGGCTAACTTTTTTTTCCAAAATTTCTAAAAACATGGGCTATAACCCATCGTTTTTGTCATTTCGTCATTTTTTTCAAATCCTCAAAAATGATGAAAAACGGCGCGCTATAGTATGCCGTACGATATGGGCTATAGCCCATGGTCCAAAATGATGAGAAACGAGGCTAACTTTTTTTTTCAAAATTTCTAAAAACATGGGCTATAACCCATCGTTTTTGTCATTTCGTCATTTTTTTCAAATCCTCAAAAATGATGAAAAACGGCGCGCTATAGTATGCCGTACGATATGGGCTATAGCCCATGGTCCAAAATGATGAGAAACGAGGCTAACTTTTTTTTTCAAAATTTCAAAAAACATGGGCTATAACCCATCGTTTTTGTCATTTCGTCATTTTTTTTAAATCCTCAAAAATGATGAAAAACGGCGCGCTATAGTATGCCGTACGATATGGGCTATAGCCCATGGTCCAAAATGATGAGAAACGAGGCTAACTTTTATTTTCAAAATTTCAAAAAACATGGGCTATAACCCATCGTTTTTGTCATTTCGTCATTTTTTTCAAATCCTCAAAAATGATGAAAAACGGCGCGCTATAGTATGCCGTACGATATGGGCTATAGCCCATGGTCCAAAATGATGAGAAACGAGGCTAACTTTTTTTTTCAAAATTTCAAAAAACATGGGCTATAACCCATAGTTTTTGTCATTTCGTCATTTTTTTCAAATCCTCAAAAATGATGAAAAACGGCGCGCTATAGTATGCCGTACGATATGGGCTATAGCCCATGGTCCAAAATGATGAGAAACGAGGCTAACTTTTTTTTCCAAAATTTCAAAAAACATGGGCTATAACCCATCGTTTTTGTCATTTCGTCATTTTTTTCAAATCCTCAAAAATGATGAAAAACGGCGCGCTATAGTATGCCGTACGATATGGGCTATAGCCCATGGTCCAAAATGATGAGAAACGAGGCTAACATTTTTTTTCAAAATTTCAAAAAACATGGGCTATAACCCATCGTTTTTGTCATTTCGTCATTTTTTTCAAATCCTCAAAAATGATGAAAAACGGCGCGCTATAGTATGCCGTACGATATGGGCTATAGCCCATGGTCCAAAATGATGAGAAACGAGGCTAACTTTTTTTTTCAAAATTTCAAAAAACATGGGCTATAACCCATCGTTTTTGTCATTTCGTCATTTTTTTTAAATCCTCAAAAATGATGAAAAACGGCGCGCTATAGTATGCCGTACGATATGGGCTATAGCCCATGGTCCAAAATGATGAGAAACGAGGCTAACTTTTTTTTTCAAAATTTCAAAAAACATGGGCTATAACCCATCGTTTTTGTCATTTCGTCATTTTTTTCAAATCCTCAAAAATGATGAAAAACGGCGTGCTATAGTATGCCGTACGATATGGGCTATAGCCCATGGTCCAAAATGATGAGAAACGAGGCTAACTTTTTTTTTCAAAATTTCAAAAAACATGGGCTATAACCCATCGTTTTTGTCATTTCGTCATTTTTTTCAAATCCTCAAAAATGATGAAAAACGGCACGCTATAGTATGCCGTACGATATGGGCTATAGCCCATGGTCCAAAATGATGAGAAACGAGGCTAACATTTTTTTTCAAAATTTCAAAAAACATGGGCTATAACCCATCGTTTTTGTCATTTCGTCATTTTTTTCAAATCCTCAAAAATGATGAAAAACGGCGCGCTATAGTATGCCGTACGATATGGGCTATAGCCCATGGTCCAAAATGATGAGAAACGAGGCTAACTTTTTTTTTCAAAATTTCAAAAAACATGGGCTATAACCCATCGTTTTTGTCATTTCGTCATTTTTTTCAAATCCTCAAAAATGATGAAAAACGGCGCGCTATAGTATGCCGTACGATATGGGCTATAGCCCATGGTCCAAAATGATGAGAAACGAGGCTAACTTTTTTTTTCAAAATTTCAAAAAACATGGGCTATAACCCATCGTTTTTGTCATTTCGTCATTTTTTTCAAATCCTCAAAAATGATGAAAAACGGCGCGCTATAGTATGCCGTACGATATGGGCTATAGCCCATGGTCCAAAATGATGAGAAACGAGGCTAACTTTTTTTTTCAAAATTTCAAAAAACATGGGCTATAACCCATCGTTTTTGTCATTTCGTCATTTTTTTCAAATCCTCAAAAATGATGAAAAACGGCGCGCTATAGTATGCCGTACGATATGGGCTATAGCCCATGGTCCAAAATGATGAGAAACGAGGCTAACTTTTTTTTTCAAAATTTCAAAAAACATGGGCTATAACCCATCGTTTTTGTCATTTCGTCATTTTTTTCAAATCCTCAAAAATTATGAAAAACGGCGCGCTATAGTATGCCGTACGATATGGGCTATAGCCCATGGTCCAAAATGATGAGAAACGAGGCTAACTTTTTTTTTCAAAATTTCAAAAAACATGGGCTATAACCCATCGTTTTTGTCATTTCGTCATTTTTTTCAAATCCTATTGTAACTAATGTGTTACAGTATGTGGTGTGCCTCTCTCTCCCTTCCAACCTCTCCTTCCGTTGGCTTATGGCAGCTTATTATCCCGGCCCCCCTATATGTGTTGCTATGGGGGTGATGAATTTCACATGGAGAGAAGCATCATGCTGACACAGACATGCTTTTTTTTAAGGGGCTTGTTTCCGAACATGCTCTTCAATTAGTCCAATTTATGTAGCGAGGCCCGGGCTTCACCTTCAAAGCAAAAGGGAGCAAACAGGCCCCGGTGCTCCTATTGATTTGGGCCCCTTTTGCTTTTTTTCCCTTCTACGGCCATTGATTAAATCTCCGGCATTATCTGCTGTACAGGCCATGAGGGGGACACAGCGTTATTGCTCTGCTGCTGCCGTGGGCCTGTCAGTTCCCTGCCTCGGCCCAGACAGAGAAATAAGGTAGGGAGACATGCAGGAGAGATGTGATGAAAACAAGCCCCCCCTCCCTTTCACTCCCTTTCACTTTTTTTTCCTCTCTCTCTCTCTTTTTTTCTTTTTTTTTACTCCGGGAACAGATTTGGCCCTTAACCCATTTTGACCTGACGTCGAAATTTAATTTTTTTTAAAAATGTATTTCTTTCTGAAAAACCTCATGTTTCTATATCAGTGGTTCTCAATATTTCATGTCAAGGACCCCCAAAAATATATGAAATTGGCCGCTGACGCCCATCTGAAAATGTGTTGTTTCAGGGACCGTCTCCCAGAAGCAAAGATTTGAGTTAAAAAAACGTTCGCTCTGAAAGAGTATATATTCAAAGAGTTGTGCCTCATTTTCACGATTTCTCAAAAATAGATCTACAAGCTCATTGCGCGCCACCGAGTGGCGCGCAATGAGCTTGTAGATCTATTTTTCAATAGCTATATATAAAGCACAACATAATGCTATAACACCAAAAGGGGGTTCCCGCGCAGAATGGCTTAATGAAGGTCTCGCGGCGGAAACGAGAGTGGTCGCGGCGGGGTCACGGGGGGTTCCGGGGGAACGCCCTCTTATCCCGGGTCTCGCTTACCCTCCAGAGCCACGGGTAGATGACGCTGCCCCGCGCAGTCCCCAGAGTTTGACCCCTCAGATTGATTTATCGTAATCAACTGGCGGGCCAGGATGAATCCGGAGGATGCCTGTGTGTTGTGGGGGGGAAAGGCACCTTGGGACCATGGAGACAATCACTAGACCCTCCATCAATTTACACATGACAGGAACCACAGACACACGGAGACAGAGGGAGAGGGAGAGGGAGGGAGAGGGAGAGGGAGATAGGGAGGGAGGGAGAGAGAGAGAGAGAGAGGGAGGGAGAGAGAGAGAGAGGGAGGGAGATAGGGAGGGAGAGAGAGAGAGAGGGAGAGAGATAGAGAGGGGGGGAGAGAGAGAGAGAGGGAGGGGGAGGGAGAGGGAGGGATAGAGGGGGAGAGGGAGGGATAGAGGGAGAGGGAGGGATAGAGGGGGAGAGAGAGGGAGAGGGAGAGGGAGAGAGAGTGCTGCCGCTGGTGAGAGGAGAAGAGAAAATGTGGGGGGGTTAGAAGAATTCATGTATTGTGTGTGTGTGTGTGTGTGTGTGTGTGTGTGTGTGTGTGTGTGTGTGTGTGTGTGTGTGTGTGTGTGCGTGCGCGTGCGTGCGTGCGTGCGTGTGCGTGCGCGTGCGTGCGTGCGTGTGTGTGTGTGTGTGTGTGTGTGTGTGTGGCGGGGTATAGGGGGAGGAAGGTCCCCTCAGGCCGAGACAGTTAATTAGCTTTGTGAGAAAACAATCAGGCTAACAAGCCCAACAAAGTTATTAGACTGTGGCCGTTATCACTGCCGGGTCTCCCAGGGCCCAGGACGAGGTGGCAGCGCTCTGTCAGCCGCCGTGGCATATTCACACATTCACACCCCCAACCCCTGGCGCCACACACACACACACACACACACACACACACACACACACACACACACACACAGATATGGACACACTTCATGGCAGTGTGGGGTCGCCCCTATAATCGCTCAGGCGTTTTACGTCTCATTTGACACGGAGTCCTGCCTCCCCACCGTCGCAGAAAAACCGTTGTTTTATAATCATCGCCATGCAACCTGTGGCAGAGGCTCCGCCTCCTGCTGTGTTTGTTTTGGCACGGGCGCCACTATATACCGCCACGCCACGCCGATATCCACCTTTTCTTTATACGCGTCGGTTACACGCGGAAAATATCCCTTCTCACGTTTCGTCTCCGGTGCATGACTGACTGACTGACTGGCTGACTGGCTGGCTGGCTGACTGACTGACTGACTGGCTGACTGACTGACTGACTGACTGACTGACTGACTGGCTGGCTGGCTGGCTGACTGACTGACTGACTGACTGACTGACTGACTGACTGACTGACTGACTGACTGACTGACTGACTGACTGACTCACTGACTGACTCACTGACTGACTGACTCACTGACTGACTCACTGACTGACTGCACGGCTGGCTTTTATGCCGCCGGTCGTAATGATGGCACAGGTTGGAGCGGTGGAAGGAAGCGAGCAAGCTCGGTGACATAAAACAGCGTCTGCCCCGCGCGCACGCTGTGCCCCACGCTGAGTGGGCCACGCTGAGTGGGCCACGCTGAGTGGGCCGGGCCCCACGCTGAGCGGGCCGCGCCCCACGCTGAGGGGGCCGCGCCTCGGACACACATGATGAAATGAATGGTGAAAAACACAAACACGCCCCCCCGCCGCCCCCACCCCGCCCCCACTGTACATTATCCCATTTTGTGCGGGAACCCCTT